>NC_139778.1:0-90000 GCF_965231275.1 Zosterops lateralis | reverse complement strand
GGTAATATAAATAGATAAATTATAGTAGATAAATACATGATATAATGGAAATATCATAATAAGAAATAGAAGAAATATTTAAATATGGCCTAAAATGAAGACTTTTTTGGTTTTGGCTTGGTTGATGGTGGGATTCTCGTACTTGTTGTGGTTGGGGGTCTTTTGGGGCTTTTATTTTCGGGGATGTTTGGAAGGGGAATTTTGGCCACATTCTTTTCTGCCTCCGGTCCCTGCGACAGTGGTGCCACCGTGTGGAGAAAGAGCGGTACTGCAGCTCCCCCTTCCTGGCACCGGGCTGTGATCTGTGAGGCAATGCTGCCATCTCGTGGATAAAAAGCGGTACTGCAGTTATCCCCCTTGCCCGTAGCAGCCCCGGGCTGTGAGCTCACGGGCAGTGCTGCCGCCCGAGGACCGAAAGATCACGGCCAAAAAAGGGGGAAAAAAAAATGAGGGGACGCAGGGCACGTGGCAGCCGGGTGCCTGCGCGCGACCCGGACCACGGAGCCACCCGGGAGCGATTTTTCCGCGGCATACGCAGGTGCGTGGACACGGGATGGGGGCTGAGCGGCGCCACGGCAGTGTTTGGGCAGTCGATGTTGTCAGGCGCTTGTGCGAGCAGCCGAGGGGGACATTTGGGGAGGGTGCCACAACCAAGATGGCGGCGCGGCTCGCGGCGCTTGACCTTCTCAAGATGGCGGCGACAAGGGCGGGAAAGAGAGAGGACCCGATGTATGTCTAGTTGACTGCCTGCACAAAAATCCCGACCACGGCGCCGCCCGGAGACAATTTTCTGTGGCGTCTCCAGGTGTAGAGACACGGGCTGTGGGTTCAGCCGCGCTGCAGGCGGGTTGAAATTACTCGTTTTAGTCAGGCGCCTATGTTAGACACCTATGGGAGGGCCTTAAGGGGCGCCACAACCAACATGGCGGCCCGGCTCGCTGCTCTTGACCTTCTAAAAATGGCGGCGGGGAGGGGCGAAAGTGACGTAATGCTGTCTGCCACCAAAAAAGGCGAGGTGTGACGAAAATGACCGAGAGTTGCCGAACAGCCGAGAATAGCTGACGCCTGACGGAAATGACCGAGTTTAGCCGAACAGCCGAAAATAGCCGACGGCTGACGGAAATCACCGGGTTTCCCCGAACAGCCGAACCCAGCCGGGTCTCCCCGAACAGCCGAACACGTCCGACTTTCCCCGAACGTCGCCCCCCCTCAGCCGAACCGAACGCGCTGAGGGCAGTTCCAGGGTGGCCCCGGGCCGGTGTCCGCCCTCACTGCCGCTTCCTCGGCGGGCCATTCAAGGCGGTGTCGGGGCCGCTGCCGATCCCCCGGCGGGCGGGCGGGACACGCTGGCGCTGTACCCAGAGTTGGAGCACTCGCTGTCGGCGCTGGAGCCGAGCCCGGGGTTCCCGGGGAAGGTGGCAAGGATCAGCCAGTAAAACGCCCGGATTGCTCGTGTGGCCCTGAGAGCCCCCAGAACATTGATTTGGGGGGGTCTGTGCCAGCCGCTTATGCCCTAATGGAGTGGGATTTCTCACAAGGACACGCCGTGAGATGGACAAGGGGAAGGGCTTCATCAGGATGAAGGGAGGCTGAAACGACGCGGAAAGAACTCCACAACTAATCCGAGTTGTTAGAGCGGTTTGTATTTATTGACGTGGGGAATAATTTTATCAAAGACACGCATACCCCCCAGGGGATTTGCCCCCTTTCTTATTTTCTGAGGTTTTACATATTCATGATATCTTACAGACTTTCTTCATACATACTTATTTTTTGATCTTGCTTATTTTCCTTTGATATGGTAATCACTTTATGCTTTTCTGGGCACGCTCAGTGTTCAGTGGTGGTGGTCTCCAGGCCGTGGTGGGGGTCATTTTTAATTCATTTTTTCACCTTTATCTTTCTCACGTGTGCTTTGGCTTTTTTGGCACAATTTTAAGAGAATGTATTGTTTTAGAGTCTGTGTTGTTTTCTTTACTTGTGCTCTTAATGCTGTTATTCTGTTGTTTAGGTTAGTTCTTGTAGTTAATTTTCTGATTGTGCTGAAGGTTTCATATTTGTAATGTTTAAATATATGCAAAAAAGTAATAAGCACAGTATTACTAAATGCTGTCTTATATATTTTAAAATATTACTTGGAATATATTCTATTATACTGTATATGCTCTTTAATTTACTATAAAGGATTAGTTGTGATTTTTCAGTTTATGCCTCAGAGGCCGGTTTAGATTAAATATCAGAAAGGAATTGTTCCCTGGGAGGGCGGCGGGGCCCTGGCACAGGTTCCCCAGAGAAGCTGTGGCTGCCCCTGGATCTGGTGGAAGGTGTCCGTGCCCTGGGTGGGGGCTGGAATGGGATGAGCTTTCCCTTCCACAATTCAGTGATTCTGGTGGTCTGGCTGAGCTCAGTCAGCCTGAGGAGCTGTTGCAAATTCAGGCTGGAAGTTGAGTGCTTGTAATTTACACAGTGTAAAACAAGAATGAGCGCTTAAAAAAATTCTACTGCATGATTTTTTTAATATAAAAAGCAGGGGGAGAGGTGCTTCCTTTTATTTTCTTCTGATTCAATTGTATTTCTCACTTACAGCACCGTAGAAACCCTGTTCTGTTTTGGCTGCTGAAGGACACTGCAGCATCTCCAGGTGCACCTGAAGGGATCTCGACGCCGAGAGAGATTTGTTCTGTTTCCGCATTGACTCTGTTGAAAGGTAAACACAGAATGTCTATGGGTCACCCTGCCAGCTCCACTTGGCTCAGCAGGCATCGCAGGGAGGGCCCTCCTGTCATCTCTCTGGTGAGTCTGGAGGTGAGTTTTTCTGCTGCTCTGGGGCTGTGCTGGGACCCCTCAAATTCCAGTCAGAGGTGCTGGGCACTGCTGGGCCTTGGGGACACCACTGAGAGGCAGCTGCTTTGGTTCTTAATACCTAGAAATCCATGGATTGCTGGGTGATTTCCATAAGTTCTCCTATTTTGTGGGAGCTGCAGGGTGAGGTCAGTATTCTGAGGGAGGCCCTGGCAAAGCTGCCAAGGACAAGGAACACGGAGCATCCGGGGGCTTCTCCCACCTGAGTTTCTCCCGGAGCGTGCTGCGTGTCATGCTGGATGTTTAACCTGGCTTTGTGGTGTTCTCCTGCAGTCCCAGCTCCAACTGCTGCCCCTGAGCCGAGGCCTTGCTGTGTCCCAGCACTAAACCCGGCAGGTGGGTCCTGCTTTTTCAGCCCTTTAATCCCACGGGCAATCCCAGATTCCCGGAGCTCCCCTGGGCACAGCCTGGACTCGCTCCCTGGGAGCTGCACTTCAGTCTGCCTGAACCAAGGACCTCCTGTTTGAAACTTTATTCCTGCTGTTTTTCCTCTTGCAGGTAGTCGGCAAAAAAGGAGAGAGCCAGTGGGAAGTGGAGGCACTGGAAAGCCTTATCCCAGTGCAGGGTTCCCACTTTTCTCTCTGACTCCTGGAGAAATGCCTGATCAGAACCAGAGAGTGTCCATTTGATTTCCTGCCCTTTACAGTAGATCGTTGCTTTCAGCTGGTTTGTGTTCCTGGTGTCATCCTCCTCCTCCTCCTCCATGGATTTGTCAATAGAATTCCTGACTTTTGCTGAGTTGAATTTTGTTATTCCAGCAATTGTGGCTCTTTGGTTCCACTGAAACTTCCCATCTCTGCTGGGAGTTTCATCTGTCAAATCCAAGTAAGATTGGAGTTTATTTGGATTGTTACTCCCACAAACTAGAGATCATTCTGGAATAGGAGTAAATTGGCATGTTTAACTCCCTCTTCCCTTGAAAATCAGAGCAGAGGCAGCAGATTTGAAATCATCATTCCATGGACTTCCACAGACTTCCTGGCTGTTCCAAAAGTTTTCCATGTTAGAAATTCCTGAGCTTGTTTTCCAGGCAAGCTGGGAGTTGGATATTATTCCTTCCTTTTATTTGATGTTTAGCCTCTCTCTGATTTTAGTAAGGCTATATTTTTTTTCCTATTTTCTATCCTAATTGGAATTTTGCTAATTCTTAGGGGACATTTCCAAGGAAATTTCCCCAGTTAAGGTTGGTAAATCAAGAATGTGTCAGCACCATATCCACAGAATTCTGGGAATTCCCAGGAAAACTTGTAAGGTGTTTAATTGCCTTGATTAATCTCGTTTTCAAGTTCAGTTGAGTGTGTTTTTAATTACATAAGTTCCATTAAAACTTAAATCCTGGCCTAGTTGCTGTTCCTTGGACACAAGGGGGTGGTTCTTTCCTGCCTTGGCACATGTGGGTGTTCATCCCAAGTGAGCTTCCTGCTAAAACAGAATTTGTTTCCAAGAATTTTCTAGAAAACCTTTTTTTCTGGGAGGCACTGGGTTTGTTTTCCCTATCCCTGCCTAATCAAGAGAACTCCTGGGGCCTGTGTTAGGCAGTGGCATGAGGGAAGGGCTGTGTTTTTTTAATTTTGTATTTTATTTTACTTTTTTTTTTTTTTGTATTTTATGTTAAATATTGTATTGTGGTTAATGTTTTAATATATTTTTTGTTTTGTCTTTTTAAAATGCTTTTGGTTTATTTCTTTAATTTTTATATTTTTAGTCTTTTATTTATTTTTAAAATTTAAAAATTTTTCTTTATTACTATTTAAAATCTTAATGACTTTTATTTTTTTTTAAATTTATGGATATTATTTCAGTTTTTACATTCATGTTATTTATTTTGTATTTTAAATTTTTAAATTATATTTTAAATTTATTTTAGATTTTATTAATTTCTTTTTTTCTTTTTAATAACTTTTGAGGTTTTTTAAAAATTTTAATTTTGTTTTATTTTATTTTATAATTTTTTTTTTCATGTTTTCATTGTTCCTTTTTTTTTTCCTTACTCTTTTTTTTCCCCCGAGTATGTGGAAGTTTGTTCCCGCCCCCATCCCGGGCAGGATAGGGCGTGGGGCGGAGCGTGGGGCGGAGCGTGGGGCGGAGCGTGGGGCGGAGCGTGGGGCGGAGCCGGGGGCGGAGCCGGGGGCGGAGCCGGGGGCGGAGCCGGGGGCGGAGCCGGGGGCGGAGCCGGGGGCGGAGCCGGGGGCGGAGCCGGGGGCGGAGCCGGGGGCGGAGCCGGGGGCGGAGCCGGGGGCGGAGCCGGGGGCGGAGCCGGGGGCGGAGCCGGGGGCGGAGCCGGGGGCGGAGCCGGGGGCGGAGCCGGGGGCGGAGCCGGGGGCGGAGCCGGGGAGCTCACGGGGCAGGGCCGGACAGGGCCGGAGTTCTCGGTGTTTGGGTTTTGTCTGGGCTTGTCAGCCAAGTCATAAACGAGCCAATTCGGCTCCTGAACTCTCCAATGAATGTTTAAAACGCTTCCACAGAAGGACAAGTCAGGAGTGATTCTAAAGGAATATTTGTAAATGAAGGGTAACGATTTCTGGGGAATTTCCTTAGGAATTATGAACCTCAGGCATATGGATTTTCGGGGGTGGAATCCCAGTTCCAGCCTCGGGCACCTGCAGGAGAAGAGGGGTCCTTATCCACAGCAAGGGAAGCCCGGTGCCCCATCGTGTCAGGTGCAGACAATGAACCGTCCCGGGAATGAACAGCAAGTCCCCTCTGCCTCACCCTCAGACTGAGAGCAGCTGCAGGTGAGAGATGCCACAGGATGGGGAGGGGAGAGAGCAGCCCCAGGTGGAGCTGTGATGGATAATGATGGGGCGGTTCCAGGTTAAGAGGGCAGCCCCAGCTCATTCTGGTATCCAGCCGTGGGGAGTGAGGAGCTCACGCTGAGGTCCTGGCTTTGGGTCATGGGGAGCACGTGGGTTTGGAGCGTTACTTGGGAGGCGATGGGGATCAAACCTTTATACTGAGCAACAGCACACGGTCAACCAGTGTGGGTTTATAGAGGGGACTTTTTTTTCCTTTTCAGCTTCATCTTAATAAACCCTCCCCGGTGCTCCCAGACGATAAAGGAGTTATGGAGACAAAAGGAGTTCAAATTGATTGAAGAAACTCCTTTTTTCTGTTGTTGTCTGTGTTTAAAGTGGAGGGATTTTCTTTTCACCTGGAATTTAAATGAATAGTGGCACTTCTATGTGGCTTTTATTCAATATGATGTTCTTAGGTGGTGCGTAGTGTTTTGTGTGACTTTTTTTGGTATTATTTGTTATATATAATTTGATTTTTGAGCAAAGATAACTTTATATGTGGGTTTGTTTGTATTTGAGGTAGAACTAATTTAAGTAGCTTTTTTGAGAGACTTCTGAAATGTGTTATTGGGGTTTTGTGTGTTGTATGGAGGGATCCAGGTTGGGTAGAGCTGGTTTTTTCTGTTTGGTGGTTTTTAGTGATTTATTGTGTAGTTTTATTCTGTTTGTAGGTGGTGTGACGAGGGATATGTGGTGTATTTAATTCATGTTTGGTTTCATAATTCACGTTGGTCAGAGTATTTTTGAACTGAGTTTTGTTGTTGAATTATTTTTGGGGGATATTGTGTTTTTCCAGGGTTTATTGTCTAAGGTTTACAGTGGTGTAATTGGCTGTGGTGTGAGGTGTAGGGGAGGCTTTTATTTATTTAGTGGTGGCTTTTATCATAGGGAGCATCTAGTGTTTGTTTTAGTGGGTTTGAGATGGTGTGATGTAGTTCATTTTTTAGGGTTTCTTAATATTTACAATTAAATGATTTTTTATTGTGTTATAGGGGTTTGTTTATTTAGCATGCTTGACTACAGTATACATTTTATAGTTTTGGATAATTTAGGAGATATTGTTTGTAGTCAAACAGATCTTTTGGTTTTGTGTGTATTTATAGGTGGTTTGTTTGTTTTGATGGTTTTGAGGAATTAAGAGTTCATTGAGTTAGGAATAATTGTTTTTGGTGCTGTTAATTTAAGTATATTTGTGCTACTTTTATTTCTATGGATTGAATTGTTTGTTGTTGTGGTTTAGGATAAACCTGAGAGGAAACTTTTGAATGGGGTTTTTTTAGAGAGTAAACTAAAATGCTCTCTCTTTTAAATTGGTTTGGGAAAGAACTTCTTTGGAGAAAAATGGGAAAAACTATTTATTTAACAAAGTGCTCACAAGCATAAAGAGTGAATGACATAAAATAATAAAACTTTCTGTTATTTTGTGGCGAGATGGTAAATTCAGAATGTCCTTGCTGTGGGTTGTAGCTCCTTTGGTCTCTTGTCAGCTCTTTCAGCATTGATAAAATGCCGAGGTCCAGGCCTCCTGGGCTGCAGGTGCAGCTCTCGGTGCTTCTCTGGGTTTTTCAGTCTGCAGCAGGTTTAATGAGCCTGGAGAAAAAGGGAAAAAAAATCAGTGCATGGAACTTCTCTGCCCTAAAGCTAACAACTAACAAAGAGCCATCAGATCTGTGTGCTGCAGTCTGTCTGTGTCTCAGCTGAATACACTGGAGAGAGGGAATGCAGAGGAGTGACCACTGTTCTCTTAAAACAAGCTGTGTGCTTTTTCTTTCCTTGCTTTGCTCTCCAAATCAATCTGAAAGGTACAGAAGGCATTTTTGAAGGAGTTATTTTAACTATTTGATGGTTTTTGGCACTTCAGGTACTTGTTTTGGAGTGTTTGGGGTTTTGAGTTAGTTATAATGGGATAATTTTACTTCTAATTAGGTGTTTTTAGGTTTTATTGCAGTTAAAAGTTGTGACTTTCTTGTTTTGTTAGTAGAAATAGAAAATAGGTTTTGATTTTGTATATAGTGATGGGATTGGTGTATATGGTGTATAAGTGTGGACTAAGGATTTAAAATTCTGTGGTTTTGATGTGTTAGCTTAATGAATTTATAGTTTAAAAGACGTGGGGTTTATGGTTCTTACTTGGTTAGAGGCAGATCTTTAAATTGGAGGGGTTCTGGGTGTGTATTTTGGAGGTTTTTTGAGGGGAATGGACATGGGGTTATTTTTATTATATTTGGAAAATGGACTACGAGTAATAAGAGTTGGTTTTTTTTTTGCTGGACTTTTGTTTGCAATTCCTAAAATTGATATATTTGTGTGGTCAGGGTCGTGGTGTTTCTGGTGTAACTCTAAGCCTCCATTATTGTTTGTGTGTTTCAGGTGGTCCAGTTGTCTCACACTGAGATGTCCTCACTGACCAGCCAACAGCCCTGCTGAGATCATCCCTGGATGTTTGGTTTTCTTCATGGCACCTGACTAGGAGACAACAGCCCGGTAACAGCAGGAATTTCCCCGAGGGAGAGGTGGCCTTCTTTGGCACCTGATGTGGATTCTCATCCCTGGACATCCCAGAGATAAGTGAAGGGCTCAAAGCCACAGAGGGGATGAAAGTGGGGTGTGGGGTCATGGGTCACCGTGAGGGATTTTTGAGTCGGGTTTGGAGATGGGGATGTCCAAGCTGTGACCCCTTTAGGGCACGTGAAGGGAAGGTCTCACAGTGCTGAGGTGTGCAGGGCAGAGCAGTCCCAGGGCACGTCGTGTCACTTGTCTGTTGTGCACTCTGTGTCTTTGTGTGTTTTGTTTTGTGTGTCTTTTGCCTTAACCCTTCAAGGGGTCTTTTGGAGATGGTTTTCCCCTATGTTTCTTAACATCTCCATTTTCCTGGTGCTGATACCAGGCCAGGCATCAAACCCTTGACTCAGGAGCTCAGAGGCCCCTCGGAATCCATCTCTCTTCACAAGTGTCCAGGCTGGTGCCTTTCCAGGTCTTGTTCTGAGCTGTATCCACAGCTGTGCACTGCCACCATCCATTCTGGTGGATTAGGTCTTGTCAGAATGCAGAGACAGGTACAGGATTCTGACCGTAGGATTCTCGGGCATCCATCTCTGCTTTTCTTGGAATCAGTGATCCCGTTGGCATCTTCTTCCTGCAGGGTTCTCTGAGCCCGGTCAGCTCCCCATGGGTCTTACCTCGGTCATCTCATTGCGAGTTCTCTCGGTCCTCAGGGTCATTCTTCTTGCTGAGATATTTCTGTCCCTGTTGTGTCTCCCCTTTTGTCCTGTCCTGTGTCACGGGTGTTGGTGTATTTGGCCTGGAGCTCCTCTGCCTTGTTGCTCAGTCTGAGTGTAGGGGGAATGGGACAAGTCCTGGGGACTTGAAATTTGTCATGTGGGGTGTAGTTGGCCTGGAGAGGGTATCCCTAGATGGACACAAAGTGTCTGCAGCTGTCAAGTTCTCCTGCAGCACTTTGACTTTTGTCCTGACTTTGTTTCAGGTGCAGATGGATTAAATCCATGGCAGAGTGCCCCATCCTGGGTGTGGGGGCTCCCCTGAGAAGGTCAGTCACTGTTGGTGTTTGCAGGGGAGTGTAAATGGTGGCCATGTTACAGCACTGCTCTTTGTCTGTATTTTTAGGAGGCAAAGTTGGATCTGTGCAGTCAAGGTGAAGTGGACAAGGTGAGCAGTGATGGGTGGACAGAAGCAGTTGCTGTTGCTCAAGTCTCACTTGCTGGTTCTACTCTAAGCATTCTCTGTTCTGTTTTATTTTATTTTAGGTGGTCCCTTTGGCAGATGTGCTGGCCCAGGATGCCAGAGGAGGGTAGATGGGTGGAACATTAAGGTTCACTTGTGCTGCGCTTCAGTCAGAGCGGGGATGTTGCTGTTTCACAGGAACTCAGTATGATTTTTCCTTTTTTGTTTCTTTGCAGGTGCTGCTGCTGCCCCAGGTGTGCCAAGGAATAGAGGGAGGGGGTGAGTTGGCACTTGGGCAGGTGGCCCACAGGTGAGTGCCGTGCTCAGTGTGTCTCTTTTCCTTTTGCTGGGTTCACTCTGGGCAGCCTCTGGAGTGGGGGGAGATCTGAGGGGGAGCCGGGACAGGGGTGCAGAGGAGCCCTGGGGGTGACTCTTCTGGAGGGGAATAGTCACATTTTCTGTTCTGTGGTCCCAGGTAGTGTGAGGAGGTGCACAGCTGGAGTTTGGATATGGCAGCACCGAGGTGGGAGCAGAGAACATCTTCAAATCCACGGAGCCAACACGTTCATTTCTGTCGAGGAGGGATTTTGTCTGCTCGTATTCTAAAAGCTGAGTGTTGGGACTGGTGGTTGGGAGAAGGGGAAAAACCTTTTCAGTCCCAGGAGGCAATTTAAAGTTACCTTAGAGAGGAGGGGGCCCCAGTGGGATGGACCCCTCAGGAGTAAAAAGAGAGAGGGTGACACAAAGTGTCTGGAGCTGTTGAGTTCTCCTGCAGCACTTTGACTTTTGTCCTGACTTTCTTTCAGATGCAGATGGATTCAATCCATGGCAGAGTGCCCCATCCCGGGTGAGGGGGCTCCCCTGAGAAGGTCAGTCACTGTTTGTGTTTGCAGGGGAGTGTAAATGGTGGCCATGTTACAGCACTGTTCTTTGTTTTTAGGAGGTAAGGCTGGATCTCTGCAGTCAAGGTGAAGTGGACGAGGTGAGCAGTGATGGGTGGCCAGAAGCAGTTGCTTCTGCTGGAGTTTCACTTGCTGGTGCAACCCTAAGCCTCCTTTATTGTGTGTTTTAGGCAATCCACTTGCACTGCACTGAACTCCCCTCTCACCAACTGGACTGCTGTCCCAGTCTGCCTCATTCATGAGCCCTTGGGGAGCATTACAGGACTCTGTGGTGAAGCCTTGACCTTCTCCATTTGAAGGGGCCATCCAGGTGGGCTTTGGTAACAGCCGAGGAGTTGAGGTGTGTCAGGGAGGAGGAGGGAGGCTCTGCTCAAGTTTCAGCAGTGCCACATCACCTTGTCTGCTCTTAACCCAGGCACACCCCGCAGTGTTGGTGTCTGAGCACAGCTGGAGCACAGGGCCCGAGGACCTGGGTGTGCTTAGGAGGTGGTGAGTAGCAGAATTGCTGGTTTTTGGCCCATGTGCTGCTGAGATCACACGGTCACGTTTGCTTTTCTTTATTGTAGCTGACGGAGAGACACCAGCCGAGTGACAGCAGGAATTTCCCCGAGGGAGAGGCACCTTCTTTGGCTTTTGACATGGATTGGCATCCCCAGATGTCCCAGAGATAAGTGGAGGGCTGGGAGCCACAGAGGGGATGAAAGTGGGATGTGGGGTCAGGGGTCACCAGGAGGATGTTTTAAATCAGGTTTGGAGATGGGGATGTGCAAGATGTGACCCCTTTAGGGCACATAGAGGGAAGGTCTCACAGTGCTGAGGTGTGCAGGGCAGAGCAGTCCCAGGGCATGTCCTGTCACTTGTCTGTTGTGCACTCTGTGTCTTTGTGTGTTTTGTTTTGTGTGTCTTTTGCCTTAACCCTTCAAGGGGTCTTTTGGAGAGCCCAGGCATTGTTCTTAAAATCTCGCTTTTCCTGGTGCTGATACCAGGCCAGGCATCAAACCCTTGACTCGGGAGCTCAGAGGCCCCTCAGAATCCATCTCTCTTCACAAGTGTCCAGGCTGGTGCCTTTCCAGGTCTTGTTCTGAGCTGTATCAACAGCTGTGCACTGCTGTGATCCATTCAGGTGGATTAGGTCTTGTCAGAATGCAGAGACAGGTACAGGATTCTGACTGTAGGATTCTCGGGCATCCATCTCTGCTTTTCTTGGAATCAGTGATCCCGTTGGCATCTTCTTCCTGCAGGGTTCTCTGAGCCTGGTCAGCTCCCCATGGGTCTTACCTCGGTTATCTCATTGCGAGTTCTCTCGGTCCTCAGGGTCATTCTTCTTGCTGAGATATTTCTGTCCCTGTTGTGTTCCCCCTTTTGTCCTGTCCTGTGTCACGTTTGTTGGTGTGTTTGGCTCAGAGCTGCTCTGCCTTGTTGCTTGTCTGAGTGTAGGGGGAATGGGACAAATCCTGGGATCTTGGAATTTGTCATGTGGGGTGTAGTTGGCCTGTAGAGGGTATCCCTAGATGGACACAAAGTGTCTGCAGCTGTCAAGTTCTCCTGCAGCACTTTGACTGTTGTCCTGACTTTGTTTCAGATGCAGATGGATTAAATCCACCCTCTTGTTTCCCCCGAGTACGTGGTAGGTTGTCTGTCAGCAAGGAAGAAGTTGAAAATTGACCTCGCTGTTTGCTGGACGTGTGGATAGAATTGAGAGTGCAGTTAGCCAAAATCCTCTGTATTTTCTGCTAAATTAAAAAACCTGTGAACACCGTGGTGCCTGTTTTTTCCTTTCAGGTCTCATTCTCCCCATGCTCAGTATTACCAGCAGTAACTTCATGTCGAGGTGTATTTCAGAGGCAGAGATAAAATAATATAGACGTTTTATTTTGTAACTCTTTGAACCACCTTGTTTATTAGCAAAGACATCCAAAACTAAGGAAACAAAAAAACCCCCAAAACAAACCCCCCCCCCAAACAACCTTCCTTCCCCAAAAGCACACAGAAAGAGAAAATATGCCCCTATTATTTTAAAAAAGATTAAATATTTACCCCTTTGAAAACCAGGGTCATTCAATTCTAAATAACTGTGGTTCTGATGTGTTAGGTTAATGGATTCATATAGTTTAAAATATCGGTAAAAATGTCAAGAAGTAAATACGAATTGAAAAAATACAAATACAAAAAAATAAGAAAAATATAAGTAACAAAAATAGAACTATAAAATATGATAGATAATAGCAATATATACACTATTAATACAGTATATTATTACTTGTTCCATATATTATAATATGTAAAATATAGTTAATATAATGTACATGATATAATAGATAAATTGTAATGGTTATTAGATATATCACAATAAGAAATAGAAGAAATTTTGAAGTACAGCCTAAACTGAAGGCTTTTTTGGTTTTTGCTTGGTTGGTGGCTGGGTTCTCGTAGTTGTTGTGGTTGGGGGTCTTTTGGGGCATTTATTTTCGGGGATGTTTGGAAGGGGAATTTTGGCCACGTTCTTTTTTGCCTCCGCTCCCTGCGGCAGTGCAGCCGCCATGTAGACACAGAGCGGTACTGCAGCTCTCCCCCGAGCCGATTTGTAAGGCAATGCTGCCATCCTGTGGATAAAGATCGGTACTGCAACTCTCCCCCGTGCCCGTCCCGAGAGCTGTGCGGCAGTGCTGCCATCCTGTGGACATACAGCGGTACTGCAATTCTCCCCCGTGCCGGCACCCGAGGTGAGCAGCAGCCCCGTTCTCTGAGCTCACGGGCAGTGCTGCCGCCCGAGGACCGAAAGATCACGGCCAAAAGGGCGGGAAAAAAAAAGAGGGGACCCAGGGCACGTGGCAGCCGGCTGCGTGCGCGCAACCTGGACCAGGGAGCGGCCCGGGAGCGGTTTTTCCGCCGCATACGCAGGTGCGTGGACACGGGATGGGGGCTGAGCGGCGCCACGGCAGTGTTTGGGCAGGCGATGTTGTCAGGTGCTTGTGCGAGCAGCCAAGGGGGACATTTGTGGAGGGTGCCACAACCAAGATGGCGGCGCGACTCGGGGTGCTTGACCTTCTAAAGATGGCGGCGAAAAGGGCGGGAAAAAGTGAGGACCACTATGTGTGTTTATCAGACTGCCTGCACAAAAATCCCGACCACGGCGCCGCCCGAGGACAATTTTCTGTGGCGTCGCCAGGTGTAGGGACACGGGCTGTGGGTTCAGCCACGCCGCCGGCGGATTCGGGTTACTCATTTTAGTCAGGCGCCTGTGTTAGACACCTATGGGAGGGCCTTAAGGGGCGCCACAACCAAGATGGCGGCTCGGCTCGCTGCTCTTGACCTTCTAAAGATGGCGGCGGGGAGGGGCGAAAGTGACGTAATGCTCTCTGCCACCAAAAAAGGCGAGGTGTGACGAAAATGACCGAGAGTTGCCGAACAGCCGAAAAGAGCCGACTGCTGACGGAAATCGCCGAGTTTCTCCGAACAGCCGAGAATAGCCGACTACTGACGGAAATCGCCGGGTTTCCCCGAACAGCCGAGCCCAGCCGAGTTTCCCCGAACGTCGCCCCCCTCAGCCGAACCGAACGAGCCGGGGCCAGTTCCCGGGCGGCCCCGGGTTGGTGTCTGCCGTCACTGCCGCTTCCTCGGCGGGCCATTCAAGGCGGTGTCGGGGCCGCTGCCGATCCCCCGGCGGGCGGGCGGGCGGGACACGCTGGCGCTGTGCCCGGAGCTGGAGCCGAGCCGGGGGTTCCCAGGGAAGGCGGCAGGAGAAGCCGGTAAAGGGCCCGGAGTGCTCGTGTGGCCCCGAGGGCCCCCGGAACATTGATTTGGGGGGGTCTGTGCCAGCCGCTTATGGCCTCATGGAGAGGGATTTCTCACAAGGACACGCAGTGATGGACAAGGGGAACGGCTTCATCAGGATGAAGGGAGGCCGGTTTAGATTAAATATCAGGAAGGAATTGTTCCCTGGGAGGGCGGCGGGGCCCTGGCACAGGTTACCCAGAGAAGCTGTGGCTGCCCCTGGATCTGGTGGAAGGTGTCCGTGCTCTGGGTGGGGCTGGAATGGGATGAGCTTTCCCTTCCACAATTCAGTGATTCTGGTGGTCTTACTGAGATCAGTCAGCCTGTGGGGCTGTTGCAAATTCAAGCTGGAAGTTGAGTGCTTGTAATTTACACAGCGTAAAGCAAGAATGAACGGTTAAAAAAATTCTGATGCATGACTTTTTTAATATAAAAAGCAGGGGGAGAGGTGCTTCCTTTTATTTTCTTCTGATTCAATTGTATTTCTCACTTACAGCACCGTAGAAACCCTGTTCTGCTCTGGCTGCTGAAGGACACTGCAGCATCTCCAGGTGCACCTGAAGGGATCTCGACACCGAGAGAGATTTGTTCTGTTTCCGCATTGACTCTGTTGAAAGGTGAACGCAGAATGTCCACGGGTCACCCTGCCAGCTCCACTTGGCTCAGCAGGCATCGCAGGGAGGGCCCTCCTGTCATCTCTCTGGTGAGTCTGGAGGTGGGTTTTTCTGCTGCTCTGGGGCTGTGCTGGGACCCCTCAAATTCCAGTCAGAGGTGCTGGGCACTGCTGGGCCTTGGGGACACCACTGAGAGGCGGCTGCTTTGGTTCTTAATAATTGGAAATCCATGGATTGCTGGGTGATTCCCATAAGTTCTCCTATTTTTTAGGAGCTGCAGGGTGAGGTCAGTATTCTGAGGGAGGCCCTGGCAAAGCTGCCGAGGAGAAGGAACACGGAGCATCTGGGGGCCTCTCTCACCTGAGTTTCTCCCGGAGCGGGCTGCGTGTCATGCTGGATGTTTGACCTGGCTTTGGGGTGTTCTCCTGCAGTCCCAGCTCCAACTGCTGCCCCTGAGCCGAGGCCTTGCTGTGTCCCAGCACTAAACCCGGCAGGTGGGTCCTGCTTTTCCAGCCCTTTAATCCCACGGGCAATCCCAGATTCCCGGAGCTCCCCTGGGCACAGCCTGGACTCGCTCCCTGGGAGCTGCACTTCAGTCTGCCTGAACCAAGGACCTCCTGTTTGAAACTTTATTCCTGCTGTTTTTCCTCTTGCAGGTAGTTGGCAAAAAAGGAGAGAGCCAGTGGGAAGTGGAGGCACTGGAAGGCCTTATCCCAGTCCAAGGTTCCCACTTTTCCCTCTGACTCCTGGAGAAATGCCTGAGCATAACCAGAGACTGTCAGTTTGATTTCCTGCCCTTTACTGTAAATCGTTGCTTTCAGCTGGTTTGTGTTCCTGGTGTCATCCTCCTCCTCCTCCTCCATGGATTTGTAAATAGAATTCCTGACTTTTGCTGAGTTGAATTTTGTTATTCCAGGATTTGTGGCTCTTTGGTTCCACTGAAACTTCCCATCTCTGCTGGGAGTTTCATCTGTCAAATCCAAGTAAGATTGGAGTTTCTTTGGATTGTTACTCCCACAAATGAGAGATCCTTCTGGAATAGGAGTAAATAGGCATGTTTAACTCCCTCTTCCCTTGAAAATCAGAGCAGAGGAAGCATATTTGAAATCATCATTCCATAGACTTCCACAGACTTCCTGGCTGTTCCAAAAGTTTTCCATGTTAGAAATTCCTGAGCTTGTTTTCCAGGCAAGCTGGGAGTTGGATATTATTCCTTCCTTTTATTTGATGTTTTTCCTCTCTCTGATTTTAGTAAGGCTATATTTTTTTTTCCTATTTTCTATCCTAATTGGAATTTTGCTAATTCTTAGGGGACATTTCCAAGGAAATTTCCCCAGTTAAGGTTGGTAAATCAGGAATGTGTCAGCACCATATCCACAGAATTCTGGGAATTCCCAGGAAAACTTGTAAAGTGTTTAATTGCCTTGATTCATCTCGTTTTCAAGTTCAACTGAGTGTGTTTTTAATTACATAAGTTCCATTAAAACTTAAATCCTGGCCTAGTTGCTGTTCCTTGGACACAATGGGGTGGTTCTTTCCTGCCTTGGCACATGTGGGTGTTCATCCCAAGTGAGCTTCCTGCTAAAACAGAATTTGTTTCCAAGAATTGTCTAGAAAACCTTATTTTCTGGGAGGCACTGGGTTTATTTTCCCTATCCCTGCCTAATCAAGAAAACTCCTGGGGCCTGTGTTAGGCAGTGGCATGAGGGGAGGGCTGTGTTTATTTAATTTCGTATTTTATTTTACTTATTGTTTATTTTTTTTTTAATTTTTGATTTTTGTATTTTATGTTAAATATTGTATTGTGGTTAATGTTTTAATATATTTTTTGTTTTGTCTTTTTAAAATGCTTTTGGTTTATTTCTTTAATTTTTATATTTTTAGTCTATTATTTATTTTTAAAATTTAATATTTTTTCTTTATTGCTGTTTAAAATCTTAGTGACTTTTATTTTTTTTTAAATTTATGGATATTATTTCAGTTTTTACATTCATGGTATTTATTTAGTATTTTAAATTTTTAAATTATATTTAAAATTTATTTTAGATTTTATTTATATTTTTTCTTTTTTAATAACTTTTGAGTTTTTTTAAAAAATTTTATTTTGTTTTGTTTTATTTTATAATAAATTTTTTCATGTTTTCATTGTTCCTTTTTTTTTTTCCTTACTCTTTTTTTTCCCCCGAGTATGTGGAAGTTTGTTCCCGCCCCCATCCCGGGCAGGGCGGAGCGTGGGGCGGAGCGTGGGGCGGAGCGTGGGGCGGAGCGTGGGGCGGAGCGTGGGGCGGAGCGTGGGGCGGAGCGTGGGGCGGAGCCGGGGGCGGAGCCGGGGCAGGGCCGGGCAGGGCCGGAGTTCTCGGTGTTTGGGTTTTGTCTGGGCTTGTCAGCCAAGTCATAAACGAGCCAATTCGGCTCCTGAACTCTCCAATGAATGTTTAAAACGCTTCCACAGAAGGACAAGTCAGGAGTGATTCCAAAGGAATATTTGTAAATGAAGGGTAACGATTTCTGGGGAATTTCCTTGGGAATTATGAACCTCATGCATACGGACTTTCGGGGGTGGAATCCCAGTTCCAGCCTCGGGCACCTGCAGGAGAAGAGGGGTCCTTATCCACAGCAAGGGAAGCCCGGTGCCCCATCGTGTCAGGTGCAGACAATGAACCGTCCCGGGAATGAACAGCAAGTCCCCTCTGCCTCACCCTCGGGCTGGCCGCAGCTGCAGGTGAGAGATGCCACAGGATGGGGAGGGGAGAGAGCAGCCCCAGGTGGAGCTATGATGGATAATGATGGGGCGGTTCCAGGTGAAGAGGGCAGCCCCAGCTCATTCTGGTATCCAGCCGTGGGGAGTGAGGAGCTCACGCTGAGGTCCTGGCTGTGGTTCATGGGGAGCACGTGGGTTTGGAGCGTTACTTGGGAGGCGATGGGGATCAAACCTTTATACTGAGCAACAGCACAAGGTCAACCAGTGTGGGTTTATAGAGGGGACTTCTTTTTCCTTTTCAGCTTCATCTTAATAAACCCTCCCCGGTGCTCCCAGACGAAAAAGGAGTTATAGAGACAAAAGGAATTCAAATTGATTGAAGAAACTCCTTTTTTCTGTTGCTGTCTGTGTTTAAAGTGGAGGGATTTTCTTTTCACCTGGAATTTTAATGAACAGTGGCACTTCTATGTGGCTTTTATTCAATATGATGTTCTTAGGTGGTGCGTAGTGTTTTGTGTGACTTTTTTTGGTGTTATTTGTTATATATAATTTGGTTTTTGAGCAAAGGTAACTTTATGGATGGGTTTGTTTGTATTTGAGGTAGAACTGATTTAAGTAGCTTTTTTGAGAGACTTCTGAAATGTGTTGTTGGGGTTTTGTGTGTTGTATGGAGGGATCCAGGTTGGGTAGAGCTGGTTTTTTGGGTTTGGTGGTTTTTAGTGATTTATTGTGTAGCTTTATTCTGTTTGTAGGTGGTGTGACGAGGGATATGTGGTGTATTTAATTCATGTTTGGTTTCATAATTCACGTTGGTCAGAGTATTTTTGAACTGAGTTTTGTTGTTGAATTATTTTTGGGGGATATTGTGTTTTTCCAGGGTTTATTGTCTAAGGTTTACAGTGGTGTAATTGGCTGTGGTGTGAGGTGTAGGGGAGGCTTTTATTTATTTAGTGGTGGCTTTTATCATAGGGAGCATCTAGTGTTTGTTTTAGTGGGTTTGAGACGGTGTGATGTAGTTCATTTTTTAGGGTTTCTTAATATTTACAATTAAATGATTTTTTATTGTGTTATAGGGGTTTGTTTATTTAGCATGCTTGACTACAGTATACATTTTATAGTTTTGGATAATTTAGGAGATATTGTTTGTAGTCAAACAGATCTTTTGGTTTTGTGTGTATTTATAGGTGGTTTGTTTGTTTTGATGGTTTTGAGGAATTAAGAGTTCATTGAGTTAGGAATAATTGTTTTTGGTGCTGTTAATTTAAGTATATTTGTGCTACTTTTATTTCTATGGATTGAATTGTTTGTTGTTGTGGTTTAGGGTAAACCTGAGAGGAAACTTTTGGATGGATTTTTTTTTTAGAGAGTAAACTAAAATGGTCTTTCTTTTAAATTGGTTTGGGAAAGAACTTCTTTGGAGAAAAATGGGAAAAACTATTTATTTAACAAAGTGCTCACAAGGATAAAGAGTGAATGACATAAAATAATAAAACTTTCTGTTATTCTGTGGCGAGATGGTAAATTCAGAAAGTCCTTGCTGTGGGTTGTAGCTCCTTTGGTCTCTTGTCAGCTCTTCCAGCATTGATAAAATGCCGAGGTCCAGGCCTCCTGGGCTGCAGGTGCAGCTCTCGGTGCTTCTCTGGGTTTTTCAGTCTGCAGCAGGTTTAATGAGCCTGGAGAAAAAGGGAAAAAAAATCAGTGCAGGGAACTTCTCTGCCCTAAAACTAACAACTAACAAAGAGCCATCAGATCTGTGTGCTGCAGTCTGTCTGTGTCTCAGCTGAATACACTGGAGAGAGGGAATGCAGAGGAGTGACCACTGTTCTCTTAAAACAAGCTGTGTGCTTTTTCTTTCCTTGCTTTGCTCTCCAAATCAATCTGAAAGGTACAGAAGGCATTTTTGAAGGAGTTATTTTAACTATTTGATGGTTTTTGGCACTTCAAGTACTTGTTTTGGAGTGTTTGGGGTTTTGAGTTAGTTATAATGGGATAATTTTACTTCTAATTAGGTGTTTTTAGGTTTTATTGCAGTTAAAAGTTGTGACTTTCTTGTTTTGTTAGTAGAAATAGAAAATAGGTTTTGATTTTGTATATAGTGATGGGATTGGTGTATTAGTGTGGACTAAGGATTTAAAATTCTGTGGTTTTGATGTGTTAGCTTAATGAATTTATAGTTTAAAAGACGTGGGGTTTATGGTTCTTACTTGGTTAGAGGCAGGTCTTTAAATTGGGGGGGTTCTGGGTGTGTATTTTGGAGGTTTTTTGAAGGGAATGGACATGGGGTTATTTTTATTATATTTGGAAAATGGACTACGAGTAATAAGAGTTGGCTTTTTTTTTGCTGGACTTTTGTTTGCAATTCCTAAAATTGATATATTTGTGTGGTCAGGGTCGTGGTGTTTCTGGTGCAACTCTAAGCCTCCCTTATTTTTTTTGTGTTTCAGGTGGTCCAGTTGTCTCACACTGAGATGTCCTCACTGACCAGCCAACAGCCCTGCTGAGATCATCCCTGGATGTTTGGTTTTCTTTATGGCACCTGACTAAGAGACAACAGCCCGGTGACAGCAGGAATTTCCCTGAGGCAGAGACAGCCTTCCTTGGCACCTGATGTGGATTCTCATCCCTGGGCATCCCAGACATAAGTAAAGGGCTAAAAGCCACAGAGGGGATGAAAGTGGGGTGTGGGGTCAGGGGTCACCAGGAGGGGGTTTTAAATCAGGTTTGGAGATGGGGATGTCCAAGATGTGACCCCTTTAGGGCACATAGAGGGAAGGTCTCACAGTGCTGAGGTGTGCAGGGCAGAGCAGTCCCAGGGCACGTCGTGTCACTTGTCTGTTGTGCACTCTGTGTCTTTGTGTGTTTTGTTTTGTGTGTCTTTTGCCTTAACCCTTCAAGGGGTCTTTTGGAGACCCCAGGCATTGTTCTTAAAATCTCGCTTTTCCTGGTGCTGATACCAGGCCAGGCATCAAACCCTTGACTCGGGAGCTCAGAGGCTCCTCAGAATCCATCTCTCTTCACAAGTGTCCAGGCTGATGCCTTTCCAGGTCTTGTTCTGAGCTGTATCCACAGCTGTGCACTGCTGTGATCCATTCAGGTGGATTAGGTCTTGTCAGAATGCAGAGACAGGTACAGGATTCTGACCATAGGATTCTCGGGCATCCATCTCTGCTTTTCTTGGGATCAGTGATCCCGTTGGCATCTTCTTCCTGCAGGGTTCTCTGAGCCTGGTCAGCTCCCCATGGGTCTTACCTCGGTCATCTCATTGCGAGTTCTCTCGGTCCTCAGGGTCATTCTTCTTGCTGAGATATTTCTGTCCCTGTTGTGTCCCCCCTTTTGTCCTGTCCTGTGTCACGGGTGTTGGTGTGTTTGGCTGGAGCTGCTCTGCCTTGTTGCTCAGTCTGGGTGTGGGGGGAATGGGACAAGTCCTGGGGAGTTGAAATTTGTCATGTGGGGTGTAGTTGGCCTGTAGAGGGTAGCCCTAGATGGACACAAAGTGTCTGGAGAGGTCAGGTTTCCCTGCAGCACTTTGACTCTTGTCCTGACTTTGTTTCAGGTGCAGATGGATAAAATCTATCCTCTTTTTTCCCCCGAGTATGTGGGAGGTTGGCTCTCAGCAAGGAAGAAGTTGAGAAATGACCTCCCTGTCTGCTGGACGTGTGGATATAATTGAGAGTGCAGTTACTAAAAATCCTCTGTATTTTCTGCTAAATTAATAAACCTGAACCGAGAAAGCTGTGATCACCGTGGTGCCTGTTTTTTCCTTTCAGGTCTCATTCTACCCATGCACAGTATTACCAGCAGAAACTTGATGTGGAGGTGTATTTCAGAGGCAGAGATAAAATAATATAGACATTTTATTTTGTAGCTCTTTGAACCTCCTTGTTTATTAGCCAAGAAATCCAAAACAAACCCCCTCTCCCCAAAAGCACACAGAAAGAGAAAATATGCCCATATTATTTTAATAACGATTAAATATTTATCTCTTAGAAAACCAGGCTCATTCAATTCTAATTAACTATGGTTCTGATTTGTTAGGTCAATGAATTCATATAGTTTAAAATATCAGTAAAAATGGAAGTAAATACGAATTGAAAATAATACAAAAAAATAAAAATATAAGTAACAGTATGAGAACTATAAAATATGAAAGATACTAGGAATAGATACAGTATTGATACACTATATTATTACTTGTTCTATTAATTATAACATGTAAAATATACTTAATATAATGTCCATGATATAATAGATAAATTTGTAATGGTTATTAGATATATCAAAGTAAGAAATAGAAGTTATTTTGAAATGCAGCCTAAACCGGAGGCTTTTTTGGATTCCGTTTGGTTGATGGCAGGCGATTTGTAAGGCAATGCTGCCATCCTGTGGATAAAGATCGGTACTGCAGCTCCCCCCGAGCCGATTTGTAAGGCAATGCTGCCATCCTGTGGATAAAGATCGGTACTGCAACTGTCCCCCGTGCCGGTACCCGAGGTGAGCAGCAGCCCCGGTCTCTGAGTTCACGGGCAGTGCTGCCGCCCGAGGACCGAAAGATCACGGCCAAAAAGGCGGGAAAAAAATGCAAAGATCCCGGACACGTGGCAGCCGGCTGCCTGCGTGTGACCTGGATCGGGGAGCGGCCCGGGAGCGGTTTTTCCGCGGCATACGCAGGTGCGTGGACACGGGATGGGGGCTGAGCAGCGCCACGGCAGTGTTTGGGCAGTCGATGTAGTCCAGCGCCTTTGCGAGCAGCCAAGGGGGACATTTGGGAGGGTTGCCACAACCAAGATGGCGGCGCGACTCGGGGTGCTTGACCTTCTAAAGATGGCGGCGAAAAGGGCGGGGAAAAATGAGGACCCCCATGTGCGTCTAGTTAACTGCCTGCAAAAATAACCCGACCACGGCGCCGCCCGGGAACAATTTTCTGTGGCGTCGCCAGGTGTAGGGACACGGGCTGTGGGTTCAGCCACGCCGCCGGCGGATTCGGGTTACTCATTTTAGTCAGGCGCCTGTGTTAGACACCTATGGGAGGGCCTTAAGGGGCGCCACAACCAACATGGCGGCTCGGTTCGCTGCTCTTGACCTTCTAAAGATGGCGGCGGGGAGGGGCGAAAGTGACGTAATGCTCTCTGCCACCAAAAAAGGCGAGGTGTGACGAAAATGACCGAGAGTTGCCGAACAGCCGAAAAGAGCCGACTGCTGACGGAAATCGCCAAGTTTCTCCGAACAGCCGAGAATAGCCGACGGCTGACGGAAATCGCCGGGTTTCTCCGAACAGCCGAGAATAGCCGACTACTGACGGAAATCGCCGGGTTTCCCCGAACAGCCGAGCCCAGCCGAGTTTCCCCGAACGAGCCGCGCCCGCCCGAGCCGGGGGCAGTTCCGGGCGCTCCCGGGCGGTGTCCGCCCTCACTGCCGCTTCCTCGGCGGGCCATTCAAGGCGGTGTCGGGGCCGCTGCCGATCCCCCGGCGGGCGGGCGGGCGGGACACGCTGGCGCTGTGCCCAGAGCTGGAGCCGAGCCGGGGCTCCCGGGGAAGGCGGCAGGAGAAGCCGGTAAAACGCCCGGAGTGCTCGTGTGGCCCCGGGAGCCCCCAGAACATTGATCTGGGGGGGTCTGTGCCAGCCGCTTATGGCCTCATGGAGAGGGATTTCTCACAAGGACACGCAGTGATGGACAAGGGGAAGGGCTTCATCAGGATGAAGGGAGGCCGGTTTAGATTAAATATCTGGAAGGAATTGTTCCCTGGGAGGGCGGCGGGGCCCTGGCGCAGGTTCCCCAGAGAAGCTGTGGCTGCCCCTGGATCTGGTGGAAAGTGTCCGTGCCCTGGGTGGGGCTGGAATGGGATGAGCTTTCCCTTCCACAATTCAGTGATTCTGGTGGTCCTGCTGAGCTCAGTCAGCCTGAGGGGCTGTTGCAATTTCAGGCTGGAAGTTGAGTGCTCGTAATTTACACAGTGTAAAGCAAGAATGAACGGTTAAAAAAATTCTGATGCATGATTTTTTTAAATATAAAAAGCAGGGGGAGAGGTGCTTCCTTTTATTTTCTTCTGATTCAATTGTATTTCTCACTTACAGCACAGTAGAAACCCTGTTCTGCTCTGGCTGCTGAAGGACACTGCAGCATCTCCAGGTGCACCTGAAGGGATCTCGACGCCGAGAGAGATTTGTTCTGTTTCCGCATTGACTCTGTTGAAAGGTGAACGCAGAATGTCCACGGGTCACCCTGCCAGCTCCACTTGGCTCAGCAGGCATCGCAGGGAGGGACCTCCTGTCATCTCTCTGGTGAGTCTGGAGGTGGGTTTTTCTGCTGCTCTGGGGCTGTGCTGGGACCCCTCAAATTCCAGTCAGAGGTGCTGGGCACTGCTGGGCCTTGGGGACACCACTGAGAGGCGGATGCTTTGGTTTCTTAATACCTGGAAATCCATGGATTGCTGGGTGATTTCCATAAGTTCTCCTATTTTGTAGGAGCTGCAGGGTGAGGTCAGTATTCTAAGGGAGGCCCTGGCAAAGCTGCCAAGGAGAAGGAACACGGAGCATCCGGGGGCTTCTCCCTCCTGAGTTTCTCCTGGAGCGTGCTGCGTGTCATGCTGGATGTTTAACCTGGCTTTGGGGTGTTCTCCTGCGGTCCCAGCTCCAACTGCTGCCCCTGAGCCGAGGCCTTGCTGTGTCCCAGCACTAAACCCGGCAGGTGGGTCCTGCTTTTCCAGCCCTTTAATCCCACGGGCAATCCCAGATTCCCAGAGCTCCCCTGGGCCCAGCCTGGACTCGCTCCCTGGGAGCTGCACTTCAGTCTGCCTGAACCAAGGACCTCCTGTTTGAAACTTCATTCCTGTTGTTTTTCCTCTTGCAGGTAGTTGGCAAAAAAGGAGAGAGCCAGTAGGAAGTGGAGGCACTGGAAGGCCTTATCCCAGTGCATGGTTCACACTTTTCCCTCTGACTCCTGGAGAAATGCCTGAGCATAACCAGAGACTGTCAGTTTGATTTCCTGCCCTTTACTGTAAATCGTTGCTTTCAGCTGGTTTGTGTTCCTGGTGTCATCCTCCTCCTCCTCCATGGATTTGTCAATAGAATTGCTGTATTTTGCTGAGTTGAATTTTGTTATTCCAGCAATTGTGGCTCTTTGGTTCCACTGAAACTTCCCATCTCTGCTGGGAGTTTCATCTGTCAAATCCAAGTAAGATTGGAGTTTCTTTGGATTGTTACTCCCACAAATGAGAGATCCTTCTGGAATAGGAGTAAATTGGCATGTTTAACTCCCTCTTCCCTTGAAAATCAGAGCAGAGGAAGCAGATTTGAAATCATCATTCCATGGACTTCCACAGACTTCCTGGCTGTTCCAAAAGTTTTCCATGTTAGAAATTCCTGAGCTTGTTTTCCAGGCAAGCTGGGAGTTAGATATTATTCCTTCCTTTTATTTGATATTTTTCCTCTCTCTGATTTTAGTGAGGGAATATTTATTTTTTCCAATTTTCCATTCTAATTGGAATTTTGGTACTTCTTAGGGGACATTTCCAAGGAAATTTACCCAATTAAGGTTGGTAAATCAGGAATGTGTCAGCACCATATCCACAGAATTCTGGGAATTCCCAGGAAAACTTGTAAAGTGTTTTATTGCCTTGATTCATCTCGTTCTCAAGTTCAACTGAGTGTGTTTTTAATTACATAAGTTCCATTAAAACTTAAATCCCGGCCTAGTTGCTGTTCCTTGGACACAAGGGGGTGGTTCTTTCCTGCCTTGGCACATGTGGGTGTTCATCCCAAGTGAGCTTCCTGCTAAAACAGAATTTGTTTCCAAGAATTGTCTAGAAAACCTTATTTTCTGGGAGGCACTGGGTTTGTTTTCCCTATCCCTGCCTAATCAAGAAAACTCCTGGGGCCTGTGTTAGGCAGTGGCATCAGGGGAGGGGTGTGTTTATTTAATTTCGTATTTTATTTTACTTATTGTTTATTTTTTTTTAATTTTTGATTTTTGTATTTTATGTTAAATATTGTATTGTGGTTAATGTTTTAATATATTTTTGTTTTGTCTTTTTAAAATGCTTTTGGTTTATTTCTTTAATTTTTATATTTTTTAGTCTATTATTTATTTTTAAAATTTAAAAATTTTTCTTTTTTACTATTTAAAATCTTAGTGACTTTTATTTTTTTTTTAATTTATGGATATTATTTCAGTTTTTACATTCATGGTATTTATTTAGTATTTTAAATTTTTAAATTATATTTAAAATTTATTTTAGATTTTATTTATATTTTTTTTCTTTTTAATAACTTTTGAGGTTTTTTTAAAATTTTTATTTTGTTTTATTTTATTTTATATTTTTTTTCATGTTTTCATTGTTCCTTTTTTTTTTTCCTTACTCTTTTTTTTCCCCCGAGTACGTGGAAGTTTGGTCCCGCCCCCATCCCGGGCCGGGCGGAGCGTGGGGCGGAGCGTGGGGCGGAGCTTGCGGCGGAGCTTGCGGCGGAGCGTGGGGCGGAGCCGGGGGGGGGGGGCGGAGCCGGGGGCGGAGCGTGGGGCGGAGCCGGGGGGCGGAGCGTGGGGCGGAGCCGGGGGCGGAGCCGGGGGCGGAGCCGGGGGGGCGGGCGGAGCCGGGCAGGGCCGGTGTTCTCGGTGTTTGGGTTTTGTCTGGGCTTGTCAGCCAAGTCATAAACAAGCCAATTCGGCTCCTGAACTCTCCAATGAATGTTTAAAACGCTTCCACAGAAAGACAAGTTATTAGTGATTCCAAAGAAATATTTGTAAATGAAGGGTAACGATTTCTGGGGAATTTCCTTAGGAATTATGAACCTCAGGCATATGGATTTTCGGGGGTGGAATCCCAGTTCCAGCCTCGGGCACCTGCAGGAGAAGAGGGGTCCTTATCCACAGCAAGGGAAGCCCGGTGCCCCATCGTGTCAGGTGCAGACAATGAACCGTCCCGGGAATGAACAGCAAGTCCCCTCTGCCCTCACCCTCAGACTGAGAGCAGCTGCAGGTGAGAGATGGCACAGGATGGGGAGGGGAGAGAGCAGCCCCAGGTGTGAGCTGGGAACAGTGAGGGGGGACAGAGCAGGCACAGGTGGGGCTGTGATGGATAACGATGGGGCGGTTCCAGGTTAAGAAGGCAGCCCCAGCTCATTTTGGTATTGAGGAGTGAGGAGCTCACGCTGAGGTCCTGGCTGTGGCTCATGAGGAGCACGTGGGTTTGGAGCGTTACTTGGGAGGCGATGGGGATCAAACCTTTCTACCCAGCAGCAGCAGAAGGTCAACCAGTGTGGGTTTATAGAGGGGACTTTTTTTTCCTTTTCAGCTTCATCTTAATAAACCCGCCCCGGTGCTCCCAGACGATAAAGGAGTTATGGAGACAAAAGGAGTTCAAATTGATCGAAGAAACTCCTTTTTTCTATTGTTGTCTGTGTTTAAAGTGGAGGGATTTTCTTTTCACCTGGAATTTTAATGAACAGTGGCACTTCTATGTGGCTTTTATTCAATATGATGTTCTTAGGTGGTGCGTAGTGTTTTGTGTGACTTTTTTTGGTATTATTTGTTATATATAATTTGGTTTTTGAGCAAAAGTAACTTTATGTGTGGGTTTGTTTGTATTTGAGGTAGAACTGATTTAAGTAGCTTTTTTGCGAGACTTCTGAAATGTGTTGTTGGGGTTTTGTGTGTTGTATGGAGGGATCCAGGTTGGGTAGAGCTGGTTTTTTCTGTTTGGTGGTTTTTAGTGATTTATTGTGTAGCTTTATTCTGTTTGTAGGTGGTGTGACGAGGGATATGTGGTGTATTTAATTCATGTTTGGTTTCATAATTCACGTTGGTCAGAGTATTTTTGAACTGAGTTTTGTTGTTGAATTATTTTTGGGGGATATTGTGTTTTTCCAGGGTTTATTGTCTAAGGTTTACAGTGGTGTAATTGGCTGTGGTGTGAGGTGTAGGGGAGGCTTTTATTTATTTAGTGGTGGCTTTTATCATAGGGAGCATCTAGTGTTTGTTTTAGTGGGTTTGGGACAGTGTGATGTAGTTCATTTTTTAGGGTTTCTTAATATTTACAATTAAATGATTTTTTATTGTGTTATAGGGGTTTGTTTATTTAGCATGCTTGACTACAGTATACATTTTATAGTTTTGGATAATTTAGGAGATATTGTTTGTAGTCAAACAGATCTTTTGGTTTTGTGTGTATTTATAGGTGGTTTGTTTGTTTTGATGGTTTTGAGGAATTAAGAGTTCATTGAGTTAGGAATAATTGGTTTTGGTGCTGTTAATTTAAGTATATCTGTGCTACTTTTATTTCTATGGATTGAATTGTTTGTTGTTGTGGTTTAGGGTAAACCTGAGAGGAAACTTTTGAGTGGGTTTTTTTTAGAGAGTAAACTAAAATGCTCTCTCTTTTAAATTGGTTTGGGAAAGAACTTCTTTGGAGAAAAATGGGAAAAACTATTTATTTAACAAAGTGCTCACAAGGATAAAGAGTGAATGACATAAAATAATAAAACTTTCTGTTATTCTGTGGCGAGATGGTAAATTCAGAATGTCCTTGCTGTGGGTTGTAGCTCCTTTGGTCTCTTGTCAGCTCTTCCAGCATTGATAAAATGCCGAGGTCCAGGCCCTGTGGCTGCAGGTGCAGCTCTCGGTGCTTCTCTGGGTTTTTCAGTCTGCAGCAGGTTTAATGAGCCCTAAGAAAAGGGGGGAAAAAATCAGTGCAGGGATCTTCCCTGCCCTAAAACTAACAACTAACAAAGAGCCATCAGATCTGTGTGCTGCAGTCTGTCTGTGTCTCAGCTGAATACACTGGAGAGGGAATGCAGAGGGGTGACCACTGTTCTCTTAAAACAAGCTGTGTGCTTTTTCTTTCCTTGCTTTGCTCTCAAAATCAGTCTGAAAGGTACAGAAGGCATTTGTGAAGGAGTTATTTTAACTATTTGATGGTTTTTGGCACTTCAAGTACTTGTTTTGGAGTGTTTGGGGTTTTGAGTTAGTTATAATGGGATAATTTTACTTCTAATTAGGTGTTTTTAGGTTTTATTGCAGTTAAAAGTTGTGACTTTCTTGTTTTGTTAGTAGAAATAGAAAATAGGTTTTGATTTTGTATATAGTGATGGGATTGGTGTATTAGTGTGGACTAAGGATTTAAAATTCTGTGGTTTTGATGTGTTAGCTTAATGAATTTATAGTTTAAAAGACGTGGGGTTTATGGTTCTTACTTGGTTAGAGGCAGGTCTTTAAATTGGGGGGGTTCTGGGTGTGTATTTTGGAGGTTTTTTGAAGGGAATGGACATGGGGTTATTTTTATTATATTTGGAAAATGGACTACGAGTAATAAGAGTTGGCTTTTTTTTTGCTGGACTTTTGTTTGCATTTATTAAAATTGATATATTTGTGTGGTCAGGGTCGTGGTGTTTCTGGTGTAACTCTAAGCCTCCATTATTGTTTGTGTGTTTCAGGTGGTCACTTGTCTCACACTGAGATCTCCTCACTGACCAGCCAACAGCCCTGCTGAGATCATCCCTGGATGTTTGGTTTTCTTTATGGCACCTGACTGAGAGACAACAGCCCGGTGACAGCAGAAATTTCCCAGAGGCAGAGACAGCCTTCCTTGGCACCTGATGTGGATTCTCATCCCTGGACATCCCAGAGATAAGTGAAGGACTCAAAGCCACAGAGGGGGTGAAAGTGGGGTGTGGGTTGGGAGTCACCGGGAGGGATTTTTGGGTCAGGTTTGGAGATGGGGATGTCCAAGATGTGACCCCTTTAGGGCACGTGAAGGGAAGGTCTCACAGTGCTGAGGTGAACAGGGCAGAGCAGTCCCAGGGCACGTTGTGTCACTTGTCTGTTGTGCACTCTGTGTCTTTTGTGTGTCCTGTGTGGTGTGTCTTTTTCCTCAACCCTTCCAGGGGTTTTTTGGAGACCCGAGGCATTGTTCTTAACATCTCCCTGTTCCTTGGCCAGGCACTGATACCATTGAACTTTGACTCAGGTGCTCAGACACACATCAGAATCCATCTCTCTTCACAAGTGTCCAGGCTGATGCCTTTCCAGGTCTTGTTCTGAGCTGTATCCACAGCTGTGCACTGCTGTGATCCATTCAGGTGGATTAGGTCTTGTCAGAATGCAGAGACAGGTACAGGATTCTGACCGTAGGATTCTCAGGCATCCATCTCTGCTTTTCTTGGGATCAGTGATCCCGTTGGCATCTTCTTCCTGCAGGGTTCTCTGAGCCTGGTCAGCTCCCCATGGGTCTCACCTCGGTCATCTCATTGCGAGTTCTCTCGGTCCTCAGGGTCATTCTTCTTGCTGAGATATTTCTGTCCCTGTTGTGTCCCCCCTTTTGTCCTGTCCTGTGTCACGGGTGTTGGTGTGTTTGGCTTGGAGCTGCTCTGCCTTGTTGCTCAGTCTGGGTGTAGGGGGAATGGGACAAGTCTTGGGTGTTGAAATTTGTCATGTAGGGTGTAGTTGGACTGTAGAGGGTATCCCTGGATTGACACAAAGTGTCTGGAGCTGTCGAGTTCTCCTGCAGCACTTTGACTCTTGTCCTGACTTTCTTTCAGGTGCAGATGGATTAAATCCATGGCAGAGTGCCCCATCCCGGATGAGGGGGCTCCCCTGAGCTCAGTCACTGTTTGTGTTTGCAGGGGAATGTAAATGGTGGCCATGTTACAGCACTGCTCTTTGTCTTTATTTTTAGGAGGCCAAGCTGGGTCTCTGAAGTCAAGGTGAAGTGGACGAGGTGAGCAGTGATGAGTGGACAGAAGCAGTTGCTACTGCTGGAGTCTCACTGGTGTAACTCTAAGCATTCACGTTTTTTTTTTTTTTTTAATTTATTTTAGGTGGTCCCCTTGGCAGATGTGCTGGCCCAGGACGCCAGAGGAGGGTGGATGGGTGGAACATTAAGGTTCACTTGTGCTGTGCTTCAGTCAGAGCAGGGAGGTTGCTGTTTCACAGGAACTCACCATGATTTTTTCCTTTTTTGTTTCTTTGCAGGTGCTGCTGCTGCCCCAGGTGTGCCAAGGAATAGAGGGAGGGGGTGAGTTGGCCCTTGGGCAGGTGGCCCAGAGGTGAGTGCTGTGCTCAGTGTGTCTCTTTTCCTTTTGCTGGGTTCACTCTGGGCAGCCTCTGGAGTGGGGGGAGATCTGAGGGGGAGCCGGGACAGGGGTGCAGAGGAGCCCTGGGGGTGACTCTTCTGGAGGGGAATAGTCACATTTTCTGTTCTGTGGTCCCAGGTAGTGTGAGGAGGTGCACAGCTGGAGTTTGGATATGGCAGCACCGAGGGAACGTCTCCAAATCCACGGAGCCAACACGTTCATTTCTGTCGAGGAGGGATTTTGTCTGCTCGTATTCCAAATGCTGAGTGTTGGGGCTGGTGGATGGGAGAAGGGGAAAAACCTTTTCAGTCCCAGGAGGCAATTTAAAGTTACCTTAGAGAGGAGAGGGCCCTTGTGGGATGGACCCCTCAGGAGTAAAAAGAGAGAGGATGACACAAAGTGTCTGGAGCTGTTGAGTTCTCCTGCAGCACTTTGACTCTTGTCCTGACTTTGTTTCAGGTGCAGATGGATTCAATCCATGGCAGAGTGCCCCATCCTGGGTGAAGGGGCTCCCCTGAGAAGGTCAGTCAGTGTTTGTGTTTGCAGGGGAGTGTAAATGGTGGCCATGTCACAGCACTGCTCTTTGTCTTTATTTTTAGGAGGCAAAGCTGGATATCAGCAGTCAAGGTGAAGTGGACGAGGTGAGCAGTGATGGGTGGACAGAAGCAGTTACTATTGCTCCAGCCTCACTTGCTGGTGGAACTCTGAGCATCCAGTGCTGTGTGTTTTAGGTGTTCCACTCACACGATGCCGAGCTCCCCTCACCAGCTGGACCCTGGGAACATTACAGGACTGTGTGGTGAAGCCTTGACCTTCTCCATTTGAAGGGGCCATCCAGGTGGGCTTTGGTAACAGCCGAGGAGTTGAGGTGTGTCAGGGAGGAGGAGGGAGGCTCTGCTCAAGTTTCAGCAGTGCCACATCACCTTGTCTGCTCTTAACCCAGGCACACCCCGCAGTGTTGGTGTCTGAGCAGAGCTGGAGCACAGGGCCCGAGGACCTGGGTGTGCTCAGGAGGTGTTGAGTAGCAGAATTGCTGGTTTTTGCCCCATGTGCTGCTGAGATCACACGGTCACATTTGCTTTTCTTTATTGTAGCTGACTGAGAGACACCAGCCCAGTGGCAGCAGGAATTTCCCCGAGGGAGAGGCACCTTCTTTGGCTTTTGACATGGATTGGCATCCCCAGATGTCCCAGAGATAAGTGGAGGGCTGGGAGCCACAGAGGGGATGAAAGTGGGGTGTGGGGTCAGGGGTCACCAGGAGGGGTTTTTAAATCAGGTTTGGAGATGGGGATGTGCAAGATGTGACCCCTTTAGGGCACATAGAGGGAAGGTCTCACAGTGCTGAGGTGTGCAGGGCAGAGCAGTCCCAGGGCACGTTGTGTCACTTGTCTGTTGTGTACTCTGCATCTTTTGTGTGTTTAGTTTTGTGTGTCTTTTGCCTTAACCCTTCAAGGGGTCTTTTGGAGACCCCAGGCATCGTTCTTAACATCTCCCTATTCCTGGTGCTGATACCAGGCCAGGCATCAAACCTTTGACGCGGGAGCTCAGAGGCTCCTCAGAATCCATCTCTCTTCACAACCATCCCGGCTGATGCCTTTCCAGGTCTTGTTCTGAGCTGTATCCACAGCTGTGCACTGCTGTGATCCATCCATTCAGGTGGATTAGGTCTTGTCAGAATGCAGAGACAGGTACAGGATTCTGACCATAGGATTCTCGGGCATCCATCTCTGCTTTTCTTGGGATCAGTGATCCCGTTGGCATCTTCTTCCTGCAGGGTTCTCTGAGCCTGGTCAGCTCCACATGGGTCTCACCTCGGTCATCTCATTGCGAGTTGAGGACCTCATCTCGGTCCTCAGGGTCATTCTTCTTGCTGAGATATTTCTGTCCCTGTTGTGTTCCCCCTTTTGTCCTGTCCTGTGTCACGGGTGTTGGTGTGTTTGGCCTGGAGCTGCTCTGCCTTGTTGCTTAGTCTGGGTGTAGGGGGAATGGGACAAGTCCTGGGGACTTGAAATTTGTCATGTAGGGTGTAGTTGGCCTGTAGAGGGTATCCCTAGATGGACACAAATTGTCTGGAGCTGTCAAGTTCTCCTGCAGCACTTTGAATTTTTTCCTGACTTTCTTTCAGATGCAGGGGGATAAAATCCACCCTTTTGTTTCCCCCGAGTATGTGGGAGGTTGGCTCTCAGCAAGGAAAAAGTTGAGAAATGACCTCCCTGTCTGCTGGACGTCTGGATATAATTGAGAGTGCAGTTACTAAAAATTCTCTGTATTTTCTACTAAATTAATAAACCTGAACCGAGAAAGCTGTGATCACCGTGGTGCCTGTTTTTTCCTTTCAGGTCTCATTCTACCCATGTACAGTGTTACCAGCAGGAGCTTGATGTCGAAGTGTATTTCAGAGGCAGAGATAAAATAATATGGACAATTTATTTTGTAGCTCTTTGAACCTCCTTGTTTATTAGCCAAGAAATCCAAAACAAACCCCCTCTCCCCAAAAGCACACAGAAAGAGAAAATATGCCCATATTATTTTAATAACGATTAAATATTTATCTCTTAGAAAACCAGGCTCATTCAATTCTAATTAACTGTGGTTCTGATGTGTTAGGTCAATGAATTCATATACTTTAAAATATCGGTAAAATTGGAAAGAAGTAAATACGAATTGAAAATAATACAAAAAAATAAAAATATAAGTAACAGAATGAGAACTATAAAATATGAAAGATACTAGGAATAGATACACTATTGATACACTATATTATTACTTGTTCTATTTATTATAATATGTAAAATATACTTAATATAATGTACATGATATAATAGATAAATTTGTAATGGTTATTAGATATATCAAAGTAAGAAATAGAAGTTATTTTGAAATGCAGCCTAAACTGAAGGCTTTTTTGGATTAGGTATGGTTGATGGCAGGCGATTTGTAAGGCAATGCTGCCATCCTGTGGATAAAGATCGGTACTGCAACTGTCCCCCGTGCCGGTCCCGAGAGCTGTGCGGCAGTGCTGCCATCCTGTGGACATACAGCGGTACTGCAATTCTCTCCCGTGCCGGTACCCGAGGTGAGCAGCAGCCCCGGTCTCTGAGCTCACGGGCAGTTTTGCCGCCCGAGGACCGAAAAATCACGGCCAAAAAGGCGAGAAAAAAAAAGAGGGGACCCAGGGCACGTGGCAGCCGGCTGCCTGCGCGCGACCTGGACCAGGGAGCGGCCCGGGAGCTGTTTTAGCGGCCCACGCAGGTGACGGACACGGGATGGGGGCTGAGCGGCGCCACGGCAGTGTTTGGGCAGGCGATGTTGTCAGGCGCTTGTGCGAGCAGCCGAGGGGGACATTTGGGGAGGGTGCCACAACCAAGATGGCGGCGCGACTCGGGGCACCTGACCTTCTAAAGATGGCGGCGAAAAGGGCGGGAAAAATGAGGACCCCTCCATGTGTGTTTATCAGACTGCCTGCACAAAAATCCCGACCACGGCGCCGCCCGGGAACAATTTTCTGTGGCGTCGCCAGGTGTAGGGACACGGGCTGTGGGTTCAGCTGCGCCGCAGGCGGGTCCGGGTTACTCATTTTAGTCAGGCGCCTGTGTTAGACACCTATGGGAGGGCCTTAAGGGGCGCCACAACCAACATGGCGGCTCGGTTCGCTGCTGTTGACCTTCTAAAGATGGCGGCGGGGAGGGGCGAAAGTGACGTAATGCTCTCTGCCACCAAAAAAGGCGAGGTGTGACGGAAATGACCGAGAGTTGCCGAACAGCCGAAAAGAGCCGACGGCTGACGGAAATGACCGAGTTTCTCCGAACAGCCGAGCCCAGCCGGGTTTCCCTGAACAGCCGAGCCCAGCCGAGTTTCTCCGAACGAGCCGCGCCCGCCCGAGCCGGGGGCAGTTCCCGGGCGGCCCCGGGTTGGTGTCTGCCGTCACTGCCGCTTCCTCGGCGGGCCATTCAAGGCGGTGTCGGGGCCGCTGCCGATCCGCGGGCGGGCGGGACACGCTGGCGCTGTGCCCGGAGCTGGAGCACTCGCTGTCGGCGCTGGAGCCGTGCCGGGGGTTCCCGGGGAAGGCGGCAGGAGAAGCCGGTAAAACGCCCGGAGTGCTCGTGTGGCCCCGGGAGCCCCCAGAACATTGATTTGGGGGGGGTCTGTGCCAGCCGCTTATGCCCTAATGGAGAGGGATTTCTCACAAGGACACGCAGTGATGGACAAGCGGAAGGGCTTCATCAGAATGAAGGGAGGCCGGTTTAGATTAAATATCAGGAAGGAATTGTTCCCTGGGAGGGCGGCGGGGCCCTGGCACGGGTTCCCCAGAGAAGCTGTGGCTGCCCCTGGATCTGGTGGAAGGTGTCTGTGCCCTGGCTGGGGCTGGAATGGGATGAGCTTTCCCTTCCACAATTCAGTGATTCTGGTGGTCTGGCTGAGCTCAGTCAGCCTGAGGGGCTGTTGCAATTTCAGGCTGGAAGTTGAGTCCTCATAACTTACACTTGCATAAAAGCAAGAATGAACACTTAAAAAAATTCTAGTGCATGATTTTTTTTTAATATAAAAATACAAGGAGAGATGCTTCCTTTTATTTTCTTCTGATTAAATTGTATTTCTCACTTACAGCACAGTAGAAACCCTGTTCTGCTCTGGCTGCTGAAGGACACTGCAGCATCTCCAGGTGCACCTGAAGGGATCTCGACGCCGAGAGAGATTTGTTCTGTTTCCGCATTGACTCTGTTGAAAGGTGAACGCAGAATGTCCATGGGTCACCCTGCCAGCTCCACTTGGCTCAGCAGGCATCGCACGGAGGGCCCTCCTGTCATCTCTCTGGGGAGTCTGGAGGTGGGTTTTTCTGCTGCTCTGTCCCAGAGGGGTTTTCTATATTGCTGCTGTTGGCATCGTAGTGCTGAGTTGTGAGGAACATCACCTGTGTAGGGCAAATCCTACAAAAAACCCAAACAAAACTGCCTTTTGTATCAGAAATTGCATTTTGTCCAGGAAAATCTCACCGGGCTCAGGGCACAGGAGGGTTCCTTCCCATCTGATCAGGAGAATACACAAAGCAAACTCATAAAGGGCCTGGCTGGAGCCTGTTGGGGTCAGCCTTAGCAGCAGGAAGGGTGGCCAGAGGGGCTCAGGCAGGGCTTGGGGTGGGTCTGACCTGCACTGGCCACGTCTGCTCTGTCCTTGCTGAGGAGGGCAAAGGCAAATCTGACGACTGAGTGTGTGCTTGAGACTCTCACTCAGCAGTCTGAGGATCTGTCTAGAAAATGGAAGCGGGCTTGGGTTTAGTTTGGCGTACAGCACTTAAAAGTGGTCTTCAGATATTCTTCAGTAACTTTATCCTGAATTAAGGCTCCACGCCAGAGTTCTTTGGTGCAAGCATTGTTCTAATAGACGGCTTTTCATTGGGGCTGGTTTTAATGTCTCTATTTTTTTTCTGAAGTCTCTATTTATTTTGATGTCTTATTGTGGATGTTCAGCCTCAGACTCTGGACAGTGGTTTGGGGATTTTTTCCCTTCTTTCCCCAGCTATAATACCTTTTTTTTTTTTTTCCCTCCCCCATGGCAGTAAAATTCTCTAAAGCACTAAACCGGCTGCAGAATGGCATTTTCTCAGAGAGTAATGCTGCTTCTCCCAGCCAGCACTGCACTGTTCTTGGTGCCATTTTTCACTGTTTCCTGTAGCCCCAGAATCCGTGGCTGTCCCTCAGGGTTCTGAAGGAGCACTGTATTTGGATTTTTGGCTTCAGGATCTCAACGGTGGCATCTGGGCTCTATTCTAGGAACCCTGGAAAAGCAAGCTCTTATTCGTGAGGAACCATTAACTCTTGAAAGTCGAGCTGTCTTGCAAGAGGTGCTGCAAAGGGTGAGATTTAACCTGATATCATTTTTTTTAATCATCTCTGTGAAACCTTAATGTGCTTCAGCAGTTTCTGCGGAACAGATGATTTCGCCCCGAGCATTTCAGTGCATTGTAACACGTACTGCACTGCTTCATGTAATTGCTATCTTGTGTCATGGAAGATCTTCAGCAAGTTTTCCTTCAGTTTTCATGGTAATCAGCATTTTGTGTTTATCCAGCACAGCATCAGGTTCCTATTTGTGTCTCAATAATTTGACAGGTTGTTTTTGGTTAGTTCTGGTTCACTTCTCCAGATCTTGACTTAACTTTGAGTCACGTCTCTTCTGCCTTTTGTGCAAATGGACTTAATGTTTTTGCTGTCACTTTGTATTGAAATATCGAGCAGCTTTTACTTCTGGGGTTTCCATAGTCTGCTCTTGGCAGGTCCAGCCTGTGCTTCAACCTGGAGCCCTCAGTCCGCAGGGAAATGGACCTTTGGGAAGTTCTTACAGCTCTATTTAATGCTTTGTGGATGATGCTGATTTTCTGGAGGTAGGCTGTCCATTCTGACCCATTTTCTTCTCTCTCCTTGCAGGCTGGACCTGCTGAAAGGCTGAGGCGAGACCAGGATCTGCAAAATCTCTGAGTCTGTCTTGCTGAGGCTGAAGCCATGTTTGCTGTCAACGGTGACATTGTGGAAGATGCTAAAGACTGAAAACTTTGGGGTTTTTCCCCTGAGTCACCAGACTCTGTCTGCGGCTGTGCCCTGTATATCTCTTAAAAGAGTTTCTGGGTTTAGAAAGGTTTTTTACATTCTGCAATATTAATCTATAACTCAATTGAAAAGAATCATACTCTCTCAGTGTGGTGTTAATTGCTCTGAGTTGGTTAATTAAAATTATTGGTAAGGGGTTTTAGCAACCGTTGGATGGCCCCTGGAGCTGGCAGCTCTTGTTCAATTTGTCTTCATTCCTTTCATGTTTTTCAAATATTTCTTAAGCAATTACTGCAATTAGGATATAATTTTTGCCTTGTTGGATTGGGAAATCCAAGCCGAGGTCCTTGGAGAGACTGAGGGGATGGGGAGCTGAGCCTCAGGCTGGGTTTTGACAGTGGGAGTTTGGTGAGGAAGAAAAGAGAGATCCCCCAAAAGTGATTAAGGCCAGTTCTGCTGGCTTTGGGTGCTGCTATCCCCAGAAAATCATTCTGGTTAAACGGGACTTGGAGAAGCAGGGGGATGTGCCGGGGGTCCTGTGCTGGGACCCCCAAACCCTGGTCAGGGCTGCTGGGAAGTGTCAACTCCAGAGGAGGAACACTCCAGAGGGGCTGTGCTGGGACCCCTCAAATTCCAGCCAGAAGTGCTGGGCACTGCTGGGCCTTGGGGACACCACTGAGGGGCTCCGCTGCCTGATCCAGGGAGTTCTCCCATTATTTTCTGTCGTGCTTAGACTCTGGCAGGTCATTGCAGCTCCACAGGCTGAAAATGCCATCAGAGCAGTTGGAGTCACAGACGATCACACAGAAGCCAATCTGGGAGAGGAAATGAGCTGTTCCATAGATTTATTTTTCCCAATGCGTTTTGAAATTATACCAGAATCTTTCCTCTCCCCTCGGACCCGGCTCGGCTGAGCTGTGAGGGACGGGGCCGGCCCAGGGAGAAGGGCGGGGCCGCGGGCGATGGTCCCGCCCCTACCTCGCTGGGCGGGGCCGGGGGCGGGGCCGGGCCGGGCCGGGGGCGGGGCCGGGCGTTCCAGGGGGCGGGGCCGGGCCGGCGTTCTTGGTGTTTGGGTTTTGTCTGGGCTTGTCAGCCAAGTCATAAACAAGCCAACTCGGCTCCTGAACTCTCCAATGTATGTTTGAAACGCTTCCACAGAAGGACAGGTCAGGAGTGATTCCAAAGGAATATTTGTAAATGAAGGGTAACGATTTCTGGGGAATTTCCTTGGGAATTATGAAGCTCAGGCATACGGACTTTCGGAGGTGGAATCCCCGTTGCAGCCTCGGGCACCTGCAGGAGAAGAGGGGTCCTTATCCACAGCAAGGGAAGCCTGGTGCCCCATCGTGTCAGGTGCAGACAATGAACCGTCTCGGGAATGAACAGCAAGTCCCCTCTGCCCTCACCCTCGGACGGGCAGCAGCTGCAGGTGAGAGATGCCACAGGATGGGGAGGGGAGAGAGCAGCCCCGGGTGTGAGCTGTGAACAGTGAGGGGGGACGGAGCAGGCACAGGTGGGAGCTATGTTGGATAATGAGGGGACGGTTCCAGTTTAAGAGGGGAACCTCAGATCAGTTTAGCATGGAGCTGTGAGGAGCTCACGCTAGCACGTGGGTTTGGAGCGTTACTTGGGAGGCGATGGGGATCAAACCTTTATACTGAGCAGCAGCACAAGGTAAACCAGTGTGGGATTATAGAGGGGACTTTTTTTTCCTTTTCGGCTTCATCTTAATAAACCCTCCCCGGTGTTCCCAGAAGAAAAAGGAGTTATGGAGACAAAAGGAGTTCAAATTGATTGAAGAAATCCCTTTTCTGTTGTTGTCTGTGTTTAAAGTGAAGGGGTTTTCTTTTCAGCTGGAATTTTAATGAATAGTGGTACTTTCATGTAGTTTTTATTCAATGTTATGTTCTTAGATGGTGTGTAGTGTTTTGTGTGCCTTTTTTGGTATTATTTGTAATATATAATTTGGTTTTTGAGATAAGGTAACTTTATGGTTGGGTTTGTTTGTATTTGAGGTAGAATTAATTTAAGTAGCTCTTTTCGAGGGACTTCTGAAATGTGTTATTGGGGTTTTGTGTGTTGTGTGGAGGAATTCAGGTTGGGTAGGGCTGGTTTTTTCTGTTTGGTGGTTTTTAGTGATTTATTGTGTGGCTTTATTCTGTTTGTAGGTGGTGTATGATGAGAGATATGTGGTGTATTTATTTCATGTTTGGTTTCATAGTTCCCATGGTCAGAGTATTTTTGAACTCAGTTTCATTGTTGAATTATTTTTGGGGGATATTGTGTTTTTCCAGGATTTGTTTTCTAAGGTTTACAGTGGTGTAATTGGCTGTGGTGTGAGGTGTAGGGGAGGCTTTTATTTATTTAGTGGTGGCTTTTATCATAGGGAGCATCTAGTGTTTGTTTTAGTGGGTTTGGGACAGTGTGAGGTAGTTAATTTTTTAGGGTTTCTTAATATTAATAATTAGATTATTGTTTGTTGTTTTGTAGGGGTTTGTTTATTTAGCCTGCTTGACTATGGTATATGTTTTATAGTTTTGGATAATTTAGGAGATATTGTTTGTAGTCAAATGGATCTTTTGGTTTTGTGTGTATTTATAGGTGTCTGTTTGTTTTGATGGTTTTGAGGAATTATGGGTTTATTGAGTTAGGAGTAATTGTTTTTGGTGCTGCTAATTTGAGTATATTTGTGCTGGTTTTATTTTTGTGGATTGATTTGTTTATTCTTGTGCTTCTCTGGGTTTTTCAGTCTGCAGCAGGTTTAAACAGTCTGAAGAAAAAGGGAAAAAAAAAGTCTTTGCTTTAGCTGGCTAAAACTAACTAAGAGCAAAGGAGATCTGTGTGCTGCAGTCTGTCTGTGCTTGGGCTGAATACACTGGACAGGGAATGCACAGGAGTGAACGCTGTTTTCTTAAAACAGGCTGTGTGCTTTTCTTTCCTTGCTTTGCTCCCAAAATCAGTCTGGAATGTACAGAAGGCATTTCTGAAGGAGTTATTTTAAATGTTTGAGGTTTTTTGACGCTTAAAACATTTGTTTTGGAGGAAGTTTGTTTGAAGTTTTTGCTTAGTTATAATGAGATTATTTTATTTTTAATTCAGTGTTTTTATGGTTTTTTTGTAGTTAAAAGTTGAGACTTTTTTGTTATTTTATTAATAGAAAAGAGGATTTGTTTTTGTATATAGTGATGGGATTGGTGTGTATGGTGTTGACTAAGGATTTAAAATTCTGTGGTTTTGATGCATTAGGTTAATGAATTTATATAGTTTAAAAGATGTGGGGTTTACGCTTATTTGATTAGAGGCAGGTCTTTAAATTGGGGGTATACCCAGATATATAAGATATGCATCTTGGAGGTTTTTTGAGGGGAATGGACATGGGGTTATTTTTATTACATATTATATTATGCTATACGTTTTTATATTATATATTATATAATATATAATATATTATATGTTATTATATATATTATAGTATACATCATTATATTGTATTATTGTATTATATTGTATTATTGTATTGTATTGTATTATTGTATTGTATTAGGTAGTTTGACTATCAGTAATAAGAGTTGGGGTTTTTTTTGCTGGACTTTGGTTTGTGTTTCCTACAATTGATATATTTGTGTGGTCAGGGCAGTGGTGTTTCTGGTGCAACTCTGAGCATCCCTTATTGTTTGTGTGTTTCAGGTGGTCACTTGTCTCACACTGAGATCCTCTCACCCAACAGCCCTGCTGAGATCATCCGTGGATGTTTGGTTTTCTTTATGGCACCTGACTGAGACAGCAGGAATTTCCCTGAGGCAGAGACAGCCTTCCTTGGCATCTGATGTGGATTCTCATCCCTGGTCATCCCAGAGATAAGTGAAGGGCTCAAAGCCACAGAGGGGATGAAAGTGGGGTGTGGGTTGGGAGTCACCGGGAGGGATTTTTGGGTCAGGTTTGGAGATGGGGATGTCCAAGCTGTGACCCCTTTAGGGCACGTGAAGGGAAGGTCTCACAGTGCTGAGGTGTGCAGGGCAGAGCAGTCCCAGGGCACGTTGTGTCACTTGTCTGTTGTGCCCTCAGTGTCTGTTGTGTGTTTTGTTTTGTGTGTCTTTTGCCTTAACCCTTCAAGGGGTCTTTTGGAGACCCGAGGCATTGTTCTTAACATCTCCCTGTTCCTTGGACAGGCACTGATATCATTGAACTTTGACTCAGGTGTTCAGACACACATCAGAAGCCATCTCTCTTCACAACCATCCAGGCTGGTGCCTTTCCAAGTCTTGTTCTGAGCTGTATCCACAGCTGTGCACTGCTGTGATCCATTCTGGCAGGTTAGGTCTTCTAAAAGTGCACAGCCGAGTGGAGGATTCTGACCGTAGGATTCTCGGGCATCCATCCCTGCGTTTCTTGGGATCAGTGATCCCGTTGGCATCTTCTTCCTGCAGGGTTCTCTGAGCCTGGTCAGCTCCCCATGGGTCTTACCTCGGTCATCTCATTGCGAGTTCTCTCGGTCCTCAGGGTCATTCTTCTTGCTGAGATATTTCTGTCCCTGTTGTGTCCCCCGTTTTGTCCTGTCCTGTGTCACGGGTGTTGGTGTGTTTGGCCTGGAGCTGCTCTGCCTTGTTGCTCAGTCTGGGTGTGGGGGGAATGGGACAAGTCCTGGGGAGTTGAAATTTGTCCTGTGGGGTGTAGTTGGGCTGTAGAGGGTATTCCTGGATTGGCACAAATTGTCTGGAATTGTCGAGTTCTCCTGCAGCACTTTGATTTTTGTCCTGACTTTGTTTCAGGTGCAGATGGATTAAATCCATGGCAGAGTGCCCCATCCCGGGTGAGAGGGCTCCCCTGAGAAGGTCAGTCACTGTTTGTGTTTGCAGGGGAGTGTAAATGGTGGCCATGTTACAGCACTGCTCTTTGTCTGTATTTTTAGGAGGCAAAGCTGGGTCTCTGCAGTCAAGGTGAAGTGGACGAGGTGAGCACTGATGGGTGGACAGAAGCAGTTACTATTGCTCCAGTCTCACTTGCTGGTGGAACTTGAAGCATTCACTGTTTGGGTTTTTTTTTATTTTATTTTAGGTGGTCCCTTTGGCAGATGTGCTGGCCCAGGATGCCAGAGGAGGGTTAGGTGGGTGCAACATTAAGGTTCACTTGTGCTGTGCTTCAGTCAGAGCGGGGACGTTGCTGTTTCACAGTAACTCACCATGATTTTTCCTTTTTTGTTTCTTTGCAGGTGCTGCTGCTGCTGCCCCAGGTGTGCCAAGGAATAGAGGGAGGGGGTGAGTTGGCCCTTGGGCAGGTGGCCCAGAGGTGAGTGCTGTGCTCAGTGTGTCCCTTTTCCTTTTGCTGGGTTCACTCTGGGCAGCCTCTGGAGTGGGGGGAGATCTGAGGGGGAGTCGGGACAGCGGTACAGAGGAGCCCCGGGGGTGACTCTTCTGGAGGGCAATAGTCACATTTTCTGTTCTGTGGTCCCAGGTAGTGTGAGGAGGTGCACAGCTGGAGTTTGGATTGGGCAGCACTGAGAGAACGTCTCCAAATCCACGGAGCCAGCACGTTCATTTCTGCCCAGGATGGATTTTTTCCACTCATATCCCAAAGTTAAGTTGTTGGGGTTGGTGCTGGGGTGAAGGAGAAAAACCTTTTCATTTCCAGGAGGCAATTTAAAGTTACCTTAGAGAGGAGAGGGCCCCAGTGGGATGGACCCCTCTGGAGTAAAAACAGTGAGAGTGACACAAAGTGTCTGGAGCTGTCGAGTTCTCCTGCAGCACTTTGACTCTTGTCCTGACTTTGTTTCAGGTGCAGATGGATTAAATCCATGGCAGAGCACCCCATCCTGTGTGAGGGGGCTCCCCTGAGAAGGTCAGTCAGTGTTTGTGTTTGCAGGGGAGTGTAAATGGTGGCCATGTTACAGCACTGCTCTTTGTCTGTATTTTTAGGAGGCAAAGCTGGGTCTCTGCAGTCAAGGTGAAGTGGACGAGGTGAGCAGTGATGGGTGGACAGAAGCAGTTACTATTGCTGAAGCCTCACTTGCTGGTGGAACTCTGAGCATCCAGTGCTGTGTGTTTTAGGTGTTCCACTCACACGATGCCGAGCTCCCCTCACCAGCCAGACAGTGGGAGCATTACAGGACTCTGTGGTGAAGCCTTGACCTTCTCCATTTGAAGGGGCCATCCAGGTGGGCTTTGGTAACAGCCGAGGAGTTGAGGTGTGTCAGGGAGGAGGAGCGAGGGTCTGCTCAAGTTTCAGCAGTGCCACATCACCTTGTCTGCTCTTAACCCAGGCACACCCTGCAGTGTTGGTGTCTGAGCAGAGCTGGAGCACAGGGCCCAAGGACCTGGGTGTGCTCAGGAGGTGGTGAGTAGCAGAATTGCTGGTTTTTGCCCCATGTGCTGCTGAGATCCCACGGTCACGTTTGCTTTCCTTTATTGTAGCTGACTGAGAGACACCAGCCCAGTGACAGCAGGAATTTCCCCGAGGGAGAGGCGGCCTTTTTTTGTACCTGACATGGATTTGCTTCTCCAGATGTCTGAGAGATAAGTGGAGGGCTGGGAGCCACAGAGGGGATGAAAGTGGGGTGTGGGTTGGGAGTCACCGGGAGGGATTTTTGGGTCAGGTTTGGAGATGGGGATGTCCAAGCTGTGACCCTTTAGGCTGTGTAAAGGGAAAAGTCTCATTTTTGATCCCAGTGCTGAGGTGTGCAGGGCAGAGCAGTCCCAGGGCAAGTCATGTCACTTGTCTGTTGTGTACTCTGTGTCTTTTGGCAACTCGTCTCTTTCATGTCTTTTCCCTTTTCCCTTCAAGGGGCCCTTCAAAAACCCTGGCATCAATCTTAGCATTTCTGATCTCTGCATTTCTCAGCCAGGTGACTTTGACTCAGGTGCTCAGACACACATCAGAAGCCATCTCTCTTCACAACCATCCAGGCTGGTGCCTTTCCAAGTCTTGTTCTGAGCTGTATCCACAGCTGTGCACTGCTGTGATCCATTCTGGCAGATTAGGTCTTCTAAAAGTGCACAGCTGAGTGGAGGATTCTGACCTTGGGATTCTCAGGCATCCATCCCTGCGTTTCTTGGGATCAGTGATCCTGTTGGCATCTTCTTCCTGCAGGGTTCTCTGAGCCTGGTCAGCTCCCCATGGGTCTTACCTCGGTCATCTCATTGCGAGTTCTCTCGGTCCTCAGGGTCATTCTTCTTGCTGAGATATTTCTGTCCCTGTTGTGTCCCCCGTTTTGTCCTGTCCTGTGTCACGGGTGTTGGTGTGTTTGGCCTGGAGCTGCTCTGCCTTGTTGCTCAGTCTGGGTGTGGGGGGAATGGGACAAGTCCTGGGGAGTTGAAATTTGTCCTGTGGGGTGTAGTTGGGCTGTAGAAGGTATTCCTGGATTGGCACAAAGTGTCTGGAATTGTCAAGTTCTCCTTGCTAAAAATCAATTTAAGGACTGAAAACATGAGGGGCTGGCAGGTTATACACACCAGAGACAGCTTTTTATTTTTTTTTTTTAATATCTGTGAGACTTATATCCTGATTTTGAGACTCTCTTTTTTGGCCAACTTTTTTTTTGTTAAAAATCTTATTTTGAAGTGCCTCAACCAAGGAGATCCTGTTTGAAACTTTATCCCTGTTGTTTTTCCTCTTGCAGGTAGTTGGCAAAAAAGGATGGAGCCAGTAGGAAGTGAAGCCACTGGAAGGCCTCATCCCAGTCCAGCTGTTGTTGTGTGTTCTTTAAAAGATTTTATATTTAGTTTTAACTTTATTTTATATTACTTTTAGGTTTTTTTTACTTTTTATTTTATATTACTTTATTATTTTTATTTTAGTTTTTTATTTTATATTACTTTTATATTTTTATTTTATTTTAATTTTTTATTTCCATGTTTTTATTTTTTGTATTTTTAATTTTTTAAAAACTTTTTATTAATTTTTATTCAATTTTTTAATTTTTTATATTTTCATGTTTTCTTTGTTCCTCTTTTAAATACTATTTCTTACCCAGAGTACGTGGAAATTTGACCCTGAAGGAGAGAAAAACCAGGAAAAGACTGACATCAAAGAACATTAAATTCATTTGTGCCACACTTTAATATAAAAAGAATAAAGGATAACATGAAAAAAGACCAAGCATTCTCTGTTTTCCAGGCGACTCCCATTCTCTGAGCACTGACCACCCTTCTGGTGGACTTGGACACAGAAACCTTTAACTTGTTAATCCTATTTTTCCCTCCACATATTTTTTATGTTTTCTTTGTTCTTTTTTTTTTTTTTTTTTTTTTTTTTTCCTCCGTTCTCTTTCTTACCCTGAGTAGGTGGAAGTTTGGCTGTTGGCAAGAAAGAAGTTGAAAAATTACCTCAATGTCTATTGGGTGTCTGGATATAATTGAGAGTGCAGTTAGGGAAAAACCGCTGTATTTTCTGCTGAATTAAAAAACCTGAACGGAGAAAGCTGTGAACACTGTGGTGCCTTTTTTTCCTTTCAGGTCTCATTCTACCCATGCACAGTATAGCCAGCAGGAACTTGATGTCGAGGTGTATTTCAGAGGCAATAAAACAATTCAAACATTTTATTTTGTAACTCTTTGCACCTCCTTGTTTATTAGCCAAGAAATCTAAAATTAAGCAAAAAAAAAGAAACCCCAAAACAAACCCTGAAGAAACAACCCCCTCCCCAAAAGGATGGAGCACAAGAAAATAATTTTAATTATTAAAATATTTTTAGATTATTTTTATTATTAATTATTATTTTAATAAAGATTAAATAGTTACCCTTTAGGAAACCAGGGTCATTCAATTTTAATTAAGTGTGGTTCTGAATTCTTAGGTTAATGAATTCATATTGTTTAAAATATCAAGAAGTAAATAAAAAAAAAATACAAGTACAAAAATATGTAAGTAACAAAAAGGGAACTGTAAAATATGAAAAATAATATCAGTAGATACACTATATTCTTATTATGTGTTGCATGTATTATAATCTGTAAAATATACCTGATATAATGTACATGATATAATAGGTAAATTATAATAATAGAAATAGGCAGATAATATAAATAGATAAATTATCATAGATAAATACATGATATAATAGAAATATCATAATAAGAAATAGAAGAAATATTTAAATATAGCCTAAAATGAAGGCTCTTTTGGTTTTGGCTTGGTTGATGGTGGGATTTTCGTAGTATTTGTGGTTGGGGGTCTTTTGGGGCCTTTATTTCCGGGGATGTTTGGAAGGGGAATTTTGGCCACGTTCTTTTCTGCCTCCTTTCCCTGCGGCAGTGCTGCCACCGTGTGGACACAGAGCGGTACTGCAGCTCCCCCTGCCTGGCACCGGGCTGTGAACTGTAAGGCAATGCTGCCATCTCGTGGATAAAAAGCGGTACTGCAGCTCTCCGCCGTAGCAGCCCCAGGCTCTGAGCTCACGGGCAGTGTTGCCGCCCGAGCGCCGAAAGATCACGGCCAAAAAGGCGAGAAAAAAGTGCAAAGACCCCGGACACGTGGCAGCCGGCTCCCTGCGCGCGACCTGGATCACGGAGCCGCCCGGGAACGATTTTTCCGTGGCGTACGCAGGTGCACGGACAAGGGATGGTGGCTGAGCGGCGCCACGGCAGTGTTCGGGCAGGCGATGTGGTCAGGCGCCTGTGCGAGCAGCCGAGGGGGACATTTGGGGGGATGCCACAACCAAGATGGCGGCGCGGCTCGCGGCGCTTGACCTTCTAAAGATGGCGGCCAAAAGGGCGGGAAAAATGAGGACCCCCATTTGTGTCTATTTGACTGCCTGCATAAAAATCCCGACCACGGCGCCGCTCGGGGACAATTTTCTGTTGCGTCTCCAGGTGTAGGGACATGGGCTGTGGGTTCCGCCACGCCGCAGCCGGGTTCGGCTTAAGCAATTTAGTCAGGCGCCTGTGTTAGACACCGATGAGGTCCTTAAGGGGTGCCACAACCAAGGTGGCGGCGCGGCTCGCGGTGCTCGACCTTCCAAAGATGGCGGTGGGGAGGGGCGAAAGTGATGTAAGGCGCGACGTCACCGTAAAGAGCCGGAGAGTGACGAAAATGACCGAGTGTTGCCGAACAGCCGAGAAGAGCCGACGGCTGACGGATATCGCCGAGTTTCCCCGAACAGCCGAGAGTAGCCGACGGCTGACGGAAATCGCCGAACAGGCGAACCCAGCCGAGTCTCCCTGAACGTCGCCCCCTCAGCCGAACCGAACGAGCCCAGGGCAGTTCCGGGCCGGATTTGCCGCCTTTCTTATTTTCTGAGGTTTTACATATGCATAATGTCTTACAGACTTTCTTCATACATATTTATTTTTTGATCTTGGTTATTTTCGTTTGGAATAGTAATTACTTTATGCTTTTCTGGGCAAGCTCAGTTTTTAGTGGTGGTGGTCTCCAGGCCGTGGGGGGGGGTCTTGTTTTATTCATTTTTTCACCTTTATCTTTCTCATGTGTGCTTTGGCTTTTTTGGCACAATTTTAAGAGAAAGTATTTTTTTAGAGTCTGTGTTCATTTCTTTATTTGTGCTCTTAATGTTGTTATTCTGTTGTTTAGGTTAGTTCTTCTAGTTCATTGTCTGATTATTTGAAGGTTTCTTATTTGTAATGTTTAAATATATGCAAAAAAGTAATAAGCACAGTGTTACTAAATATATTAATATATATAATAATATATATATAATACATATTATATATATGTAGTATATAATAATAAATTTATATATTTTAAAATACTACTTGGAATGTATTCTAATATACTATATTGTATACTATATTTTATACTATATACTATACTATATACTATTCTATACTAATATACATAATGTATATGGTCTTTAATTTACTATAAAGGATTAGTTGTGATTTTTCAGTTTATGCCTCAGAGGCCGGTTTAGATTAAATATCAGGAAGGAATTGTTCCCTGTGAGGGCGGCGGGGCCCTGGCACGGGTTCCCCAGAGAAGCTGTGGCTGCCCCTGGATCTGGTGGAAGGTGTCCGTGCCCTGGCTGGGGCTGGAATGGGATGAGCTTTCCCTTCCACAATTCAGTGATTCTGGTGGTCTGGCTGAGCTCAGTCAGCCTGAGGGGCTGTTGCAATTTCAGGCTGGAAGTTGAGTCCTCATAACTTACACTTGCATAAAAGCAAGAATGAACACTTAAAAAAATTCTAGTGCATGATTTTTTTTTAATATAAAAATACAAGGAGAGATGCTTCCTTTTATTTTCTTCTGATTCAATTGTATTTCTCACTTACAGCACAGTAGAAACCCTGTTCTGCTCTGGCTGCTGAAGGACACTGCAGCATCTCCAGGTGCACCTGAAGGCATCTCGACTCCAAGAGAGATTTGTTCTGTTTCTGCATTGACTCTGTTGAAAGGTGAACGCAGAATGTCCATGGGTCACCCTGCCAGCTCCACTTGGCTCAGCAGGCATCGCAGGGAGGGTGTTCCTGTCATCTCTCTGGGGAGTCTGGAGGTGGGTTTTTCTGCTGCTCTGTCCCAGAGGGGTTTTCTGTATTGCTGCTGTTGGCATCGTAGTGCTGAGTTGTGAGGAACATCACCTGTGTAGGGCAAATCCTAAAAAAAAACCCAAACAAAACAACCGTGTCTGCCTTTTGTATCAGAAATTGCATTTTGTCCAGGAAAATCTCACCGGGCCCAGGGCACAGGAGGGTTCCCTCCCATTAGATCAGGAGAGTGCACAAAGCAAACTCCTAAAGGGCCTGGCTGGAGCCTGTTGGGGTCAGCCTTAGCAGGGGGAAGGGTGGCCAGAGGGGCTCAGGCAGGGCTTGGGGTGGGTCTGACCTGCACTGGCCACGTCTGCTCTGTCCTTGCTGAGGAGGGCAAAGGCAAATCTGACAACTGAGTGTGTGCTTGAGCCTCTCACTCAGCTGTCGGAGAATCTGTCTAGAAAAAGGAAGCGGGCTTGGGTTTAGTTTGGTGTACAGCACTTAAAAGTGGTCTTCAGTTATTCCTCAGTAACTGTATCCTGAATTAAGGCTCCACGCCAGAGTTCTTTGGTGAGAGCATTGTTCTAATGGAGGATGGTTGTTCATCTGAACTGGATTTAATGTCTGTTATTTTCTGAAGTTCTCATTTATTTTGCTGTATTGTTGGGGATGTTCACCCTCGTACTCTGGACAGTGGTTTGGGGATTTTTTTCATTCCACAGCTATATTACCTTTTTTTTTTTTTTTTTTTTTTCCCATGGCAGTAAAATTCTCTAAAGCACTAAACCGGCTGCAGAATGGCATTTTCTCGGACAGAGTAATGCTGCTTCTCCCAGCCAGCACTGCACTGATCTTGGTGCCATTTTTCACTGTTTCCTGTAGCCCCAGAATCCATGGCTGTCCCTCAGGGTTCTGAAGGAGTGCTGTATTTGGATTTTTGGCTTCAGGATCTGAACTGTGGCATCTGGGCTCTATTCTAGGAACCCTGGAAAAGCAAGCTCTTATTTATGAGGAACCATTAACTCTTGAAAGTCGAGCTCTCTTGCAAGAGGTGCTGCAAAGAGTGAGATTTAACCTTATATCATTTTTGTTTAATCATCTCTGTGAAACCTTAATATGCTTCAACAGTTTCTGCGGAACAGATGATTTCACCCCGAGCATTTCAGTGCATTGTAACACGTACTGCACTGCTTCATGTAATTGCTGTCTTGTGTTATGGAAGATCTTCAGCAACTTTTCCTTCAGTTTTCATGGTAATCAGCATTTTGTGTTTATCCAGCACAGCATTAGGTTCCTGTTTGTGTCTCAATAATTTGATAGGTTGTTTTTAGTTAGTTGTGATTCACTTCCCCAGATCTTGACTTAACTTTGAGTCACGTCTCTTCTGCCTTTTGTGCAAATGGACTTAATGTTGTTGCTGTCACTTTGTATTGAAATATCGAGCAGCTTTTACTTCTGGGGTTCCCAAAGTCTGCTCTTGGCAGGTGCAGCCTGTGCTTCAACCTGGAGCCCTCAGTCCACAGAGAAATGGACCTTTGGGAAGTTCTTACAGCTCTATTTAATGCTTTGTGGATGATGCTGATTTTCTGGAGGTAGGCTGTCCATTCTGACTCATTTTCTTCTCTCTCCTTGCAGGCTGGACCTGCTGAAAGGCTGAGGCGAGACCAGGATCTGCAAAATCTCTGAGTCTGTCTTGCTGAGGCTGAAGCCACGTTTGCTGTCAACGGTGACATTGTGGAAGATGTTAAAGACTGAAAACTTTGGGGTTTTTCCCCTGAGTCACCAGACTCTGTCTGCGGCTGTGCCCTGTATATCTCTTAAAAGAGTTTCTGGGTTTAGAAAGGTTTTAAATACTTCAATATTTTTCTATAACTCAATTATAAAGGATCATGCTGTATCATTGTGGTGTTAATTACTCCATTTGAGTTGGTTAATTAAAGCAAATTATTGGTTTGAGGGTTTTGAGCAACCCTTGGGATGGCCCCTGGAGCTGGCAGCTCTTGTTTAATTTCCCTTCATTCCTTTAATGTCTTTCAATTATTTCTTAAGCAATTACTACAATTAGGATATACAATGAGGACAGCAGAATTTCTGCCTTATTGGATTGGGAAATCCAAGCCGAGGTCCTTGGAGAGACTGAGGGGATGGGGAGCTGAGCCTCAGGCTGGGTTTTGACAGTGGGAGTTTGGTGAGGAAGAAAAGAGAGATCCCCCAAAAAGTGATTAAGGCCAGTTCTGCTGGCTTTGGGTGCTCCTACCCCAAAAATTCATTCTGGTTAAATGGGACTTGAAGAAGGCGGGGCGCTGGGCGGACTCGGGGTGGAGCCGGGGCACTGTGGGGCGGGGCCAAGAGGCGGCTGGGGGCGGGGCCGGGCAGTGCCGGGGGCGGGGCCAAGAGTCGGCCAGGGGCGGGGCCGGGCAGTGCCGGGGGCGGGGCCCAGAGGCAGCCGGGTGCGGGGCCGGGCAGTGCCGGGGGCGGGGCCCAGAGGCAGCCAGGGGCGGGGCCGGGCAGTGCCGGGGGCGGGGCTCCACGGGCGCGGGGCGGGTCCCAGGTGCCAGGACCCCGGACCCCACCGGAGAGTTCCACACCGAGCTCATGGAGCATCGGCATTTTCCGGCACCGATTTGAATCCCCGCCCGGCTCCCAATTGGCGGGCTCGCTGAGGCATCGGCAGCGCTGATTGGACAGCGGGTCCCGGGAACCGCCCCCGGCTCCGCCCCGCGCTCAGCACCGACCCCGATCCCCCCCGGCCCCGATCCCCCGGCACCCACAGGTGAAGCTGTAATGGATAACGAGGGGACACACCAGGCACAGGTGGGAGTTGTAATGGATAACGAGGGGGCGGTTTAAGAGGGGGAGCCTCAGCTCAGTTCGGTATCCAGCTGAGAGCAGTGAGTGCTCGGGTCCTGGCTGTGGCTCTTGGAGTGAAGGCAGGAGCACGTGGGTTTGGAGCGTCACTTCTGGAGGCCACGAGGGACAAACCTTTATACCCAGCAGCAGCAGAAGGTAAGCCAGTGTGGGTTTATAGGGGGGACTTTTTTTTCTTTTTCAGCTTCGTCTCACCAATCCCTCCCCGGTGCTCCCAGAAGAAAAAGGAGTTATGGAGACAAAAGGAGTTCAAGTTGATTGAAGAAATTCTTCTTCTGATGCTGTCTGTGTTTAAACTGGAGAGATTTTCTTTTCTCCTGGAATTTTAATTAATAGTGGCCCTTCTTTGTGGCTTCTTTTCAATATGATGTTCTTAGGTGGTGTGTAGTGTTTTGTGTGACTTTTTTGGTGTTATTTATTGTGAGTAATTTGGTTTTTGAGTGAAGGTAACTTTATGTGGGTTTGTTTGTATTTGAGGTAGAATTAATTTAAGTAGCTCTTTTTGAGAGACTTCTGAAATGTGTTATTGGGGTTTTGTGTGTTGTGTGGAGGGATTCAGGTTGGGTAGAGCTGGTTTTTCTGTTTGGTGGTTTTTAGTGATTTATTGTGTGGCTTTATTCTGTTTGTAGGTGGTGTGATGAGGGATATGTGGTGTATTTATTTCATGTTAGAATTCGTAGTTCACATGGTCAGAGTATTTTTGAACTGAGTTTTGTTGTTGAATTATTTTTGGGGTATATTGTGTTTTCCGAATAATTGTTTTTTAAGGTTTATAATGGTGTAGTTGGCTGTGGTGTGAGGTGTAGGGGAGGCTTTTATTTATTTAGTGGTGGCTTTTATCATGGTGAGTGTGTTGTGTTTGTTTTAGTGGGTTTGAGACAGTGTGATGTAGTTAATTTTTTACAGGTTTTTTAATATTTATAATTAGATAATTGTTTGTTTTATTATTGGGGTTTGTTTATTTAGCCTGCTTGACTACAGTGTATGTTTCATATTTTTGCATAATTTAGGAGATATTGTTTGTAGTCAAATGGATATTTTGGTTTTGTGTGTATTTATAGGTAGTCAGTTTGTTTTGATGGTTTTGAGGAATTATGGGTTTATTGAGTCAGGAATAATTGTTTTTGGTGCTGTTAATTTGAGTATATTTGTGCTGTTTTTATTTTTGTGGATTGATTTGTTTATTGTTCGGTGCTTCTCTGGGTTTTTCAGTCTGCAGCAGGTTTAAACAGTCAGAAGAAAAAGGAAAAAAAAAAATCTTTGCTTTAGCTGGCTGAAACTAACAGAGAGCAAAGGAGATCTGTGTGCTGCAGTCTGTCTGTCCTTGGGCTGCACACACTGGACAGGTGTTGGAGTCCAGGGCATCCCTCTGGGCGCCCTGGGAAGTCACAGACCTCGGTAGAGAGGCCTGGGACCCAAGAAAGAGGGTCTGGGGTCTGTGCAGGGGGGTTTGCCTGGCACAGAGCCCAGGAAGACACAGTCTTTGATCTTGGTCCATGAGAAAAACATCTAACACAGAGAAGAATTGCAAGTCACAAAGGTGTTACTGAGAGTAGTGTAGTTATCACTGTGCAGAAGATTTTGTAGTTTTGGATTTTTAGAATGTAGATGCAAAGGGACAAGATGGTGGTTTTAGGGCGGTGCCCTGGGTTCTTCTTCTTCTTCTCCCTTGGCATCCATCTTCTGCAGTGACATGGGCACAAAATAGTTTCAGTGGATTGGATCAAAGTAGAAATGACCGTGTTAGTATAGGTGATAGACATTGGCACAGAATTGTAAACAATGGGTACGTAGTTATCTGTATAAGAGGTAGCGACCTCCCATCACACGGGGGAGTCGCCTTGTGTCCGAGCTGCTGTGAACACCATGGCCGGACACAGAGAATTGTAAGATAAGAACTAATAAACAACACGAGAAACCAGAAAACCAAGACCTTGAGACTCCTCATCATTCTCGCTCTGAACACCGAGCACCGAGCTCAGCACAGAACACAGAGACACAGAGTCAGACAGCAGACCCTAAATCCTTCAGAGGTCAAGAGGGAAAATCACTCCCTTCGTGCCCACACGAACCACCAGCCAGCTTTGGAATCTCGGGTGAGGAAACAACTGGATTGAAACCCCGAGAATTGGCGTCCCTGGGTGGGCACACGAGTGGGCACATGGATGGGCATGAACGGGCACGAATGGACACCAGTGTGGGCAGAATCGGTGCTTTCCAGTGGACACAGCAAAACCTCTTAAGGAAAGAAGACAAGCTGAGAAGACAGGGGAAGAAATCTCTAACCAGAGACGGCAGCTGATTGCAAATTCACCTCGGACGGACGAGTTCCAAGGGCCCAGGACTCGTCTCCTGAAATCTGCAGGTCGGTGATCAGGAAACCTCCGAACTGAATTTGAGAACACCTGCACTGCATTCTTCGATTTTGGTAAGAACAGTTAAATTTAGAACACGGGAGGAGACCCTCTCCCGGGAAAAATAAGGGAAAAACTTTCTCCGTGCAGCAGCAGTAGTGTAGTGGGGAGGGAGGAAAGAAACACCTTACCCGCTGGCCTCCAGCCAGCACCGGCTTTGTCTGTTGCCAGCAGCAAGCAGCGGTTTCTTTTGCTGGCCGGCAGCCAAGCAGGTTCTTTCGTCTGTTATCAGCAGACGGGTCTCATACACCTCTTACAGGAGGTGGGGAAGGGGAGAGCCATCAGCCTCCTCTGGGTTTTAATAGGAAAGGAGAGATACCAGCACCCTCAGGATTACCGCAGGGAGGTAAAAAAACCCTCGAGACAGGAGAGTCAGCAGATCTCCTTGAGTTTAGCACAGGGGAGACACCAACTTTCCTTGTGTTTGCCACAGTCCTCAGGAATTCAGTCCCAGAAATTCGTCTCGGGAAAGTCAAAACTTCTAATCCATCCCAAGATAAGAACATGCTTGTTTTCGAGGCATGTTCCGTGAGCACGGGACACTTGCCGCAGCAGTGGGGGAGGGAGAAGTGAGACAAAGTGCATCCAGGAGTCTTTTCAGCCCCCCTCAGACACAGCGCGTTCAGACACAGCCTGAAAGTTTTCCACTGCCCTTTCCCCTTCAGCGCAGGGACAGACAGAGAGAGGGGGGAAGGGGGAGTGGAGGAGACACCAGGAAAACAGGGAAAACAAGCCCAGATCGCGTCAGTGGTGAGAGATAACACTGCGGCGTGTGCGCGCGAAAGCGATCGCGATGGGGGCGGCCGGGGAGTGCCCCGTGTCGGGACAGCGCGGGCTGCGGGGGCGGCGCGGGTGGAGCAGGGCCTGTGTCGCGGAGCGCGAGTGAGGAGCCGGAACAGGCAGAGTTGGAAACTACAAACCCCAGAAAGCTTTGCGGTTGGCGCATGTGCAGACACAGAGCCAAGATGGACGGCGCAAGTGCAAAGCAGGAAACTACAAATCCCAGAAAGCCTTGCGGCAGGCAGGGAGCAAGTAGGATGCAGCTCGAGGATCACGATCGCTCCAGGCGGGACAAACCCCGACAGAGAGCGAGACGCGGGCAGCGCCGGGGCGGCACAAGCAGAGCCGAGGCAGGCGGTGCCGGCACAGGCAGGACCGGGACAGGCAAAGGCAGAGCAAGCAGAAGAGGCGTGGCCAGGGCGGAGAGTTTCTCTGGGGTGCCACCCCCTCAGAGCAAGTGCTGCAGAGCCTGACCCCGCCCACAAGCGGCACTTCGATATTGTCAGTCCAGTTCCCTCAACTTTTCCTTTCAGCAAAAGGTAGCCAGGTTTCCCTTAAATTCACTGCACACATCCTTTCTTCATTTATCCTTCGGCTACATGCTGGGTTTACCCTTTTCTTAAGAGTTTTAAGGTTCCCACTCCTCATCCAGGAGAGGAAGGGTTTTTCTTAAGCAGTGCTGCACAGGGATTATGTGCAGCAACAAGAGTTTTAAGGTTCCCACTCCTCATCCAGGAGAGGGAGGGATGCCAGGGATGGCAGTAACCCTCGGGGTTAGGAGGGGCTGCATTCAGGCAAAATAATAATTCAATTAAAGTTACAGGTTTTATGAATTCAGAAGCAGAGATCCGGAAATCATTGGATGTTTGCAAAGCAGCTGCATGATCAGGAGCAAAAGACTTATTGTCATGACATGGAAAAGGATTTTTGATTATAGTATTGATGTATTTGGATCCAAGTTGATTTGTGTTTTAGTATTGTATTGACATTAGAAGTGATTTCTATGTGCTTTTAAGTTCAAGATTTGTTAAGTAAGTAAAGTTGAATTTAAGATAAGGATTGATAAAGTTTAAGTGATAGATTTATATTTTATAAATTTAAAGTTTTATTGTATGTAGGTTTTAAATGTATTTTATGTTAAGATAAGTTAAATAAGTTAAGTATATTAAGTTATAAGATAGATAAGATAAATAAGTTAAGAGAATAAGTTTTAAGAGAATAAGTTAAGTTTTAAGTTAAGTAAGTTAAAGTTAAGATAATAAATAAGTTAAAATAATAAGGTAATAAGTAAGATAAGTTGGTAAAATAAGATAAGTTTAAGATAATAAGTTTTAAGTAATAAGTACTGTGAATTGTATCATGATATACTTCAGGATCCTTCTTTATGTTCTTTAGTTGCTTAAGCATTTCATAATTGTTGTTGTTAAGAGCTTTGTTCCAAAAATGTATTAAAGGATATTACTTTGATAAGGTCAGGGTTTTGGCCACACCTTGACTTTAACTAGAGGAGAGATGTGTTCATCAACAAGCACAGATGTTGCATGTGAAACTTTTCCTGATGGATTTCAGGTTTGAACAAGAGTTGTGCATTTTCCATCAAAGTACAGTTTTAACTAACCTATGGCAAAGAAGCAGCTTTTGTTTCTGCAGATACAGAGCACAAGTGAATTTCTGCAAAGAATGTGGAAATCACGTCAAGCGCAGAAGCTCTGACGGCTTCAAGAGTGGAAAAGAAAGCATGCAGATGTGAACCAGTGTCAAGACTGCAGACATCTTTCATTCTGCGTGCAAGGACTTATATCTTGGGTTTTCTTTTCATTCTGTATTGCATGAATTTGTCAGATGGTTCAGAATCGATTCATGGAAGCATAGAGCAGTTGGGAAATGGAGTGAACAAACTCGGAGAAGAAACCGGATCATGGATGAATGGCATGTTTGATTTCTTCAACCTTTCACGGTTGTGGAAGAAAATTTTGAAAACAATTGTATATATTTTATCGAGACTTGTAATTCTTCTCATGATCGAGTCGTGTTTGCTTTAATGCATATGGCAAAGCAGCCAAAGAGGTGTTTTTTGTGAAAACAAAGGGGGGAGATGTTGGAGTCCAGGGCATCCCTCTGGGCGCCCTGGGAAGTCACAGACCTCGGTAGAGAGGCCTGGGACCCAAGAAAGAGGGTCTGGGGTCTGTGCAGGGGGGTTTGCCTGGCACAGAGCCCAGGAAGACACAGTCTTTGATCTTGGTCCATGAGAAAAACATCTAACACAGAGAAGAATTGCGAGTCACAAAGGTGTTACTGAGAGTAGTGTAGTTATCACTGTGCAGAAGATTTTGTAGTTTTGGATTTTTAGAATGTAGATGCAAAGGGACAAGATGGTGGTTTTAGGGCGGTGCCCTGGGTTCTTCTTCTTCTTCTCCCTTGGCATCCATCTTCTGCAGTGACATGGGCACAAAATAGTTTCAGTGGATTGGATCAAAGTAGAAATGACCGTGTTAGTATAGGTGATAGACATTGGCACAGAATTGTAAACAATGGGTACGTAGTTATCTGTATAAGAGGTAGCGACCTCCCATCACACGGGGGAGTTGCCTTGTGTCCGAGCTGCTGTGAACACCATGGCCGGACACAGGAGGGGAGTCGCCTTGTGTCCGAGCTGCAGTGGACATCATGGCCGGACACAGGGGAAGGGGAGTCACCTCGTGTCCAGGCTGCTGTGAACACCATGGCCGGACACAGAGAATTGTAAGATAAGAACTAATAAACAACGCGAGAAACCAGAAAACCAAGACCTTGAGACTCCTCATCATTCTCGCTCTGAACACCGAGCACCGAGCTCAGCACAGAACACAGAGAGAGACACAGAGTCAGACAGCAGACCCTAAATCCTTCAGAGGTCAAGAGGGAAAATCACTCCCTTCGTGCCCACACGAACCACCAGCCAGCTTTGGAATCTCGGGTGAGGAAACAACCGGATTGAAACCCCGAGAGACAGGGAATGCACAGGAGTGAACACTGTTTTCTTAAAACAGGCTGCGTGCTTTTTCTTTCCTTGCTTTGCTCTCAAAATCAGTCTGGAAGGTACAGAAGGCATTTTTGAAGGAGTTATTTTAAATTTTTGAGGTTTTTTGGTGTTTAAAATATTTATTTTGGAGGTGGTGTGTTTGAAGTTTTGGCTTAGTTATAATGAAATTATTTTATTTTTAATTCGGGGTTTTTATGTTTTTTTTGTAGTTAAAAGTTGAGACTTTTTTGTTATTTTATTAAAAGAAAATAGGATTTGTTTTTGTATACAGTGATGGGATTGGTGTATATGGTGTTGACTAAGGATTAAAAATTCTGTGGTTTTGATGTGTTAGGTTAATGAATTTATATAGTTTAAAAGATGTGGGTTTTATGCTTATTTAGTTAGAGGCAGGTCTTTAAGTTGGGGGTATGCCCAGATATATAATATATGCATCTTGGAGGTTTTTTGAGGGGAATGGACATGGGGTATTTTTATTATATATTATATTATGCTATACATTATTATATTATATGTTACATAATATATATTATATTATATATTATTATATATATTATAATATACATCATTATATTGTATTATTGTATTATATTGTATTAGGTAGTTTGGCTATCAGTAATAAGAATTGGCTTTTTTTTTTGCTGGACTTTTGTTTGTGTTTCCTACAATTGATATATTTGTGTGGTCAGGGCAGTGGTGTTTCTGGTGCAACTCTGAGCATCCCTTATTGTTTGTGTGTTTCAGGTGGTCACTTGTCTCACACTGAGATCCTCTCACCCAACAGCCCTGCTGAGATCATCCGTGGATGTTTGGTTTTCTTTATGGCACCTGACTGAGACAGCAGGAATTTCCCTGAGGCAGAGACAGCCTTCCTTGGCACCTGATGTGGATTCTCATCCCTGAACATCCCAGAGATAAGTGAAGGGCTCAAAGCCACAGAGGGGATGAAAGTGGGGTGTGGGTTGGGAGTCACCGGGAGGGATTTTTGGGTCAGGTTTGGAGATGGGGATGTCCAAGCTGTGACCCCTTTAGGGCACGTGAAGGGAAGGTCTCACAGTGCTGAGGTGTGCAGGGCAGAGCAGTCCCAGGGCACGTTGTGTCACTTGTCTGTTGTGCCCTCAGTGTCTGTTGTGTGTTTTGTTTTGTGTGTCTTTTGCCTTAACCCTTCAAGGGGTCTTTTGGAGACCCCAGGCATCGTTCTTAACATCTCCCTGTTCCTTGGACAGGCACTGATATCATTGAACTTTGACTCAGGTGTTCAGACACACATCAGAATCCATCTCTCTTCACAACCATCCAGGCTGGTGCCTTTCCAAGTCTTGTTCTGAGCTGTATCCACAGCTGTGCACTGCTGTGATCCATTCTGGCAGATTAGGTCTTCTAAAAGTGCACAGCTGAGTGGAGGATTCTGACCTTGGGATTCTCAGGCATCCATCCCTGCGTTTCTTGGGATCAGTGATCCCGTTGGCATCTTCTTCCTGCAGGGTTCTCTGAGCCTGGTCAGCTCCCCATGGGTCTTACCTCGGTCATCTCATTGCGAGTTCTCTCGGTCCTCAGGGTCATTCTTCTTGCTGAGATGTTTCTGTCCCTGTTGTGTCCCCCCTTTTGTCCTGTCCTGTGTCACGGGTGTTGGTGTGTTTGGCTCAGAGCTGCTCTGCCTTGTTGCTCAGTCTGGGTGTGGGGGGAATGGGACAAGTCCTGGGGAGTTGAAATGTGTCATGTGGGGTGTAGTTGGGCTGTAGAGGGTATTCCTGGATTGACACAAAGTGTCTGGAGCTGTCGAGTTCTCCTGCAGCACTTTGACTCTTGTCCTGACTTTGTTTCAGGTGCAGATGGATTAAATCCATGGCAGAGTGCCCCATCCCGGGTGCGGGGGCTCCCCTGAGAAGGTCAGTCACTGTTTGTGTTTGCAAGGGAGTGTAAATGGTGGCCATGTCACAGCACTGCTCTTTGTCTGTATTTTTAGGAGGCAAAGCTGGGTCTCTGCAGTCAAGGTGAAGTGGACGAGGTGAGCAGTGATGAGTGGACAGAAGCAGTTACTATTGCTCCAGCCTCACTTGCTGGTGGAACTCTGAGCATCCAGTGCTGTGTGTTTTAGGTGTTCCACTCACACGATGCCGAGCTCCCCTCACCAGCCAGACAGTGGGAGCATTACAGGACTCTGTGGGGAGGCCTTGACCTTCTCCATTTGAAGGGGCCATCCAGGTGGGCTTTGGTAACAGCCGAGGAGTTGAGGTGTGTCAGGGAGGAGGAGCGAGGGTCTGCTCAAGTTTCAGCAGTGCCACATCACCTTGTCTGCTCTTAACCCAGGCACACCCCGCAGTGTTGGTGTCTGAGCACAGCTGGAGCACAGGGCCCGAGGACCTGGGTGTGCTCAGGAGGTGGTGAGTAGCAGAATTGCTGGTTTTTGGCCCATGTGCTGCTGAGATCACACGGTCACGTTTGCTTTTCTTTATTGTAGCTGACTGAGAGACACTAGCCCAGTGACAGCAGGAATTTCCCCAAGGGAGAGGTGGCCTTTTTTTGTACCTGACATGGATTTGCATCTCCAGATGTCCCAGAGATAAGTGGAGGGCTGGGAGCCACAGAGGGGATGAAAGTGGGGTGTGGGGTCAGGGGTGACCAGGAGGGGTTTTTAAATCAGGTTTGGAGATGGGGATGTCCAAGATGTGACCCCTTAGGCTGTGTAAAGGGAAAAGTCTCATTTTTGATCCCAGTGCTGAGGTGTTCAGGGCAGAGCAGTCCCAGGGCACGTCGTGTCACTCGTCTGTTGTGCACTCTGTGTCTTGTGTGTTTTGTTTTGTGTGTCTTTTGCCTTAACCCTTCAAGGGGTCTTTTGGAGACCCCAGGCATCGTTCTTAACATCTCCCTGTTCCTTGGCCAGGCACTGATATCATTGAACTTTGATTTAGGAGCTCAGACACACATCAGAATCCATCTCTCTTCACAACCATCCAGTCTGGTGCCTTTCCAGGTTTTGTTCTGAGCTGTATCCACAGCTGTGCACTGCTGTGATCCATTCTGGCAGATTAGGTCTTCTAAAAGTGCACAGCTGAGTGGAGGATTCTGACCTTGGGATTCTCAGGCATCCATCTCTGCGTTTCTTGGGATCAGTGATCCCGTTGGCATCTTCTTCCTGGAGGGTTCTCTGAGCCTGGTCAGCTCCCCATGGGTCTTACCTCGGTCATCTCATTGCGAGTTCTCTCGGTCCTCAGGGTCGTTCTTCTTGCTGAGATATTTCTGTCCCTGTTGTGTCCCCCCTTTTGTCCTGTCCTGTGTCACGGGTGTTGGTGTGTTTGGCTCAGAGCTGCTCTGCCTTGTTGCTCAGTCTGGGTGTGGGGGGAATGGGACAAGTCCTGGGGAGTTGAAATGTGTCATGTGGGGTCTAGTTGGGCTGTAGAGGGTATTTCCAGATTGAGAAAAAGTGTCTGGAGTTTTCAAGTTCTCCTGCAGCACTTTGACTTTTGTCCTGACTTTGTTTCAGGTGCAGATGGATTAAATCCATGGCAGAGTGCCCCATCCCGGGTGAGGAGGCTTCCCTGAGAAGGTCAGTCACTGTCGATGATGAGAGTCACATATTTCACATTTATTGGCACTCCAGTGCAGGGCACCTGCATTTACAGCTCCAAACAAGTGAGTCCCTTGGTAACCCCCCCTGGGGAGCAGCTGGAGCCTGCTCTGGGCTGGGGGACCAAACACTTGGGGCTGACACAGCTCCACACTGAGGGGGCTTGGTAAAATGCCTTCCTATGTCCTGTGGTTGTTTATTTATTTATTCATTTATTTATTTATTTTTATTTTTTTAAGCTTTCTACAAGGCTTTAACCATCAACCTGGTAAAAATAAACTGTAATGACTGAAGACATGAGGGGCTGGCAGGTTATACACACCAGAGACAGCTTTTTTTTTTTTTTTTTTTTTTTTTTTTTTTTTTTTTTTTTTTTGTTTTTTTTTTTTTTTTTGTTTTTTGGTTTTTTGGGTTTTTTTTGGTTTTTTTTTGTTTTTGTTTAATAGCTGTGAGATTTACATCTTGATTGTCAGACTCTTTTATGGCCAACATTTGTTAAAAACCTTATTTTGAGATATGCTGCTTCAATAACCAATTTATTGTAAAAATACCTTTAATGTCAGAAGATTAAGGCACTAACACCAACATGCCACCGCCTTAATGTTTAGCAGCAAAACTTGATCTTTACTGAAGTTAAAACTTCATTTTTTTTTCTGCTAGTAAAAGTTAATGAAGGTGTTTATCAGCTTTTGCTGGCCTTTGGTCATACTCAAGGTCATTAAAAAATTGCTCTACTGCTCTAAAATAATTACAGATTTTAGACCTCCCTCATTTTCTCCAGACTAGAAACATGTGAATTGATTTTTTATCTCCTTCCTTTTGGTTTGTGTGGGTTTTAAGCTGCATGGAGAAGGTGTCAGTGGACACGGCACCCAGGGCATGGTGCTGGGGAGGGCAGGAGGGGAAGGAACTGCTCAGAAATCCAGGAGCAGCAGTGGATTGGGAGCTGGTGATCCTGCCTCAGTCGCACTCTCCTGGACAGTCTGTGCAATGATAATATTCCTATTTCCCCTCCTGAACATGGAGTTGGAGGAGAACAGAAGTCTTCGCATTGGTGGGAAGGGGAACACCAGGGAACAACTGCTGTTTGTGTCCTCAGAGAGCAGTGGGGAGAGCCTGAGAGAAACACTGGCTGGCTGAGGGATAGTTGTGTCCCCTCTGGAATAAATCCCTGTGTCTCCTCAGAGCTGCTGGTTTGCAGTAGAGTTTGGGCACATTTTGCTGCAGCTTTGGTTTCTTAATAACTGGAGATCTATGGATTGCTGGGTGCTTCCCATAAGTTCTCCTATTTTGTAGGAGCTGCAGGGTGAGGTCAGTATTCTGAGGGAGGCCCTGGCAAAGCTGCCGAGGGCAAGGAACACGGAGCATCCGGGGGCTTCTCCCACCTGAGTTTCTCCTGGAGCGTGCTGCGTGTCATGCTGGATGTTTAACCTGGCTTTGGGGTGTTCTCCTGCGGTCCCAGCTCCAACTGCTGCCCCTGAGCCGAGGCCTTGCTGTGTCCCAGCACTAAACCCGGCAGGTGGGTCCTGCTTTTCCAGCCCTTGAATCCCGTGGGCAATCCCAGATTCCCGGAGCTCCCCTGGGCACAGCCTGGACTCGCTCCCTGGGAGCTGCACTTCAGTCTGCCTGAACCAAGGACCTCCTGTTTGAAACTTTATTCCTGTTGTTTTTCCTCTTGCAGGTATTTGGCAAAAAAGGAGAGAGCCAGTGGGAAGTGGAGCTACTGGAAGGACTTTTCTCTCTGACTCCTGCATAATTCTTTGACCATAACCAGAGCCTCGGTTTCATTTCCTGTCTTTTCCAATAAATCATTGCTTTCAGCTGGAATGTGTTCCTGGTGTCCTCCTCCTCCATGGATTTGTAAATAGAATTCCTGATTTTTCCTAAGTGGAATTTTGTTATTCCAGCAGTTGTGGCTCTTTTGTTCCACTGAAACTTCCCAACTCTGCTGAGAGTTTCTGCTGCCAAATAAAAATAAGATTGGAGGGTTTTTTGATTGTTACTCCCACAAATGCAGATAATTCTTGGATAGGAGTAACTAGACCTGTTGAATTCCCACTTCCCTTTAAAATCAGAGCAGAGGCAGCAGATTTGAAATCATCGTTCCATGACCTTCCACCAAAAGTTTTCAATGTTAGAAATTCCTGAGCTTGTTTTCCAGGCAAGCTGGGATTTAGATATTATTCCTTCCTTTTATTTGATGCTTTTCCTCTCTCTGATTTTAGTGAGGGAATATTTATTTTTTCCAATTTTCCATTCTAATTGGAATTTTGGTACTTCTTAGGGGACATTTCCAAGGAAATTTACCAAAATAAGGATGGTCAATCAGGAATTGTTCAGCACCATATCCACAGAATTCTGGGAATTCCCAGGAGAACTTGCTAAGTTTTAATTACCATGATTCATACCTTTGTAAAGTTAAATTTACTGCATTGTTAATTACATAAATCCCATTAAAACTTAAATACTGGCCTAGTTGTTGTTCCTTGGACACAATGGGGTGGTTCTTTCCTGCCTTGGCACATGTGGCTGCTCATCCCAAGTGAGCTTCCCCATAAAACAGAATTTGTTTCCAAGCAAAACTGGGAATTGTCTACTAAACCTTATTTTCTGGGAGGCACTGGGTTTGTTTTTCCAATCACTGCATAATCAAGGAAACTCCTGGAGCTGTGTTAGGCAGTGGCATGAGGGGAGATCTGCATTTATTTATTTTCTTCTTTTTATTATTTTTTTTTTATTTTTGTATTTTTTATGCTCTTTTATTTTATTGTGGTTTTTATGGGGTTTTTTGTTTGTTTTGTATTCTTTCAAAAAATTATATTTTTTCTTCTATTTTTTAATTTTTAAATTTTAAATTACTTTTAGATTTTTATTTGATTATTTATATTTTTATTTTCATGTTTTATTTAGCATTTTTAATTTGTATTTATTTTAATTTTTTATTAACTTTTATTCAATTTTATTTATTTTTATTTTATTTTTTCTTGTTTTCTTTTTTTCCCATACTCTTTCTTACCCAGAGTATGTGGAAGTTTGGCTGTAAGGAAGAAAGAAGTTGAAAAATAACCTCAATGTCCACTGGATGTCTGGATACAATTGAGAGTGCAGTTAGCAAAAACCCTCTATTTTCTGCTAAATTATAAAACCTGAACGGAGAAAGGTGTCAACACTGTGCTGCCTTTTTTTTTCCTTTCAGGTCTCATTCTCCCCACATACAGTATTACCAGGAATAAGTTGATGTCAAAATGTTTTTCAGAGGTAGCAATAAAACTAAGTAGACATTTTATTTTGTTACTCTCTGAATGTCCTTATTTATTAACAAAGAAATTCAAAACAAAGCAAACAAACCCCACCAAAAGCCCCCATGAACAACCCCCCCCCAGAAAACACAGAAAGAGAAAATATGCCAATATTATTCTAATGAAAATTAAACCTTTTCCCCTTAGAAAACCAGGCTAATTTAATTCCACTTAATTGTGGTTGTGATGTGTTAAGTTAATGAATTTATATAGTTTAAAATATAATTTAAACAAACAGGAATTAAAAAATAAATACAAACAAAAATACAAGTAATAAAGACAAAAATATATGAAAAATATCAATAAAATAAATTATTCCGTGTTATGTATAATATATAAAAGAGATATTAATATAAAAGATAATTTGTAATGATAAATATAGATATCAAAATTATAAATATAAAAATAATTGAAATATAGCCTAAAATAAAGGCTTTTTTGGTTTCAGTTTGGTTGATGGCAGGGTTCTTGGCGTTGTGGCTGGGCGTCTTTTGGGACATTTATTTTAGAGGATGTTTGGAAGGGCATTTTTTGCCACCTTTTTTGCCTCCGCTCTGCCTGTCCCCTTGGCCCGAGGTGAGCGGCAGTGCTGCCACCCTGTGGGCACAGAGCGGTACTGCAGCTCAGCCCCGGGCAGAGGAGAGCGGCAGTGCTGCCACCCTGTGGGCACAGAGCGGTACTGCAGCTCAGCCCCAGGCAGAGGAGAGCGGCAGTGCTGCCACCCTGTGGGCACAGAGCGGTACTGCAGCTCTCCCCCGTGCCTGTCCCTAATGTGTGCAGCAGCCCTGGGCTGAGGTGAGCGGCAGTGCTGCCACCCTGTGGGCAAAGAGCGGTACTGCAGCTGTTCCCCGTGCTGTTCCCAGCAGCCAGAGCAACCAGGACGTGGCTGCTCTCTTTGCCAGGAGGCGAGGGGTGCGGAGCAGGGTGCCTGGTTTGCCCCGCTGCATTATGTTGCGGTGCTGCTGCATCACAGGAGGAAAGAGCTTGAGGTGCAAAGGTCTGAGTGGCATGGTGGGAAATGGGAGGTGAGGAAGGGTCGTGCTAAGGATGGAGTTAGTCAAGGAAGAGACATTTCTCGTCCAAACGAAAGATCTGTAAAATCCTAGCACTGCCTTGTGTTTAATGTGTTTTTACTTCATATTTATGTCATCACAAAAAGCAAGGAATGTAGATGTGACTGGTTCCCACTCTTGCAATGTGAAGATGTAAAAGCCTGTTGTGGTTTGAAAGCAAAGTGAGTGAGAGCCTCCAAGTCAAAAATACAATTTAACAGGTAGAAAGGTAAAAAAGTAAAATAAAATAAATGCAATAATACCAAAGACCACTGACAGAGTCAGAATACAACCTGAGCAGGATGGTGGAACAGTCCAGATGAGGTGGTCTGTGATCCTGTAGAAAGGTCTGGTATCTCTGCTCCTCTGGGAATCCAGTGGGTCGGGGCTGCTTGTACTGTCCCAAATCCCAGATTATATCCAGGTGAGAATGCTTAGCTCCTCCCCCTGGGTGGAGCATCTCACCAAGGGATGATAAGTCATGAAGTGGGTCCTTGATGGCCCATTAAACAGAGAGAGCTCCTGGAGGGAGTTCCCTGTGAGTCCTGGGCAAGGCAGTGATGGGCCATGAGCAGAAGAGCGCAAAGGAGGGGCCTGGGAAAACACTGCCCCACCTGATTCCAACAGCTCATGAAGATGGTGATGGAATAAATACTTGTGTACATCCTACACTACAACCCGGGACAGAGCCTGAATGAGAGAGAGGGGACTCCAGGCGGCTCTTTAAAGGTGCTGTTTATTTCATAGATTGAAGTCACAGCAGTCATGGGTCGTGGGTAAGAGAGCCAAGCCTATAGCTGTCAGCATCAGCTTATAGGCAAACCTGAAGCCACTTTAGCTCCGGTTACAATGCATTATGTAGTTTTCTTTATTGAGCATCTTAATACATAAAATCCAATCAGCATTGTACACAATACCTTTAAATTTATAGCCTATCACAACTACTATTATTACCGTATTATGGTTAGTACTATCCAATCACAGTGAGTTAGCATGTTACATTTTAAGCTTAAAGTTGTTTTTTCTCTTTTCTTGCAGTGGAAAATTCTTTGACTTTTTTTTACTTGGTAAAAACATGGTTTTGTTCGGCTGGGTTTCTCTCTTTACTTGGTAAAAGCATGTTATTTTTTGTAGATGCCTTATCCTTTGATCTCAACCATAAATGTTTTCTTCCAACTCATCCTAACCTTTGTTCAGTAACAACAAACTCAGCAATCCCTAACTTAAACATTTTTTTTATTCTCCTGTATCCAAACTTGCTTTTATTTCTATTCTGCTTTCAGGTTCTACATTCAGAGAGCTTCTGCTAAGCATTCATATCTGTAAAACTCTACCTGCAAACCTTCATTGTTCCCAACATGAAGGTTTTTTACAGGCTCATGTATTACTCTGTCTTTTACTGCTTCAAGCTTGGCTTTTCCCTGGTTTTTCGATATCTGTGGCATCGGGTGTCACAAGGGGTTCCTCATCAGGGGTTTTAGGAGTCGGTGCTCATTCTGCTTTTTCTGAAGGTGTGTGAAGGTGTGCTACCCCAATGGCTATTTTTTCCAGTGAAAAGTTTTCCACCTACGACCACCAAGGCATGCACGCGTTTTAATCTTGTAGCCAGCTGTACTAAGGTTTTTACTTTCTAATCCAACACCCGTAGCAGATTTCTGTTTGGATTGTGTCTGCGAGAGTTGGGATTTGTGCTGGAGAGGTGCCATTGGGAAGAAAAGATGGAGCAAATCCTGAGTTACAGGGAAGAGGCCTATGTATGAACTCTATTAATATTTCCCTGTAATTCTGGGTATTAGGATTTGGCCTGGGCTGTCAGGACGAGTCTCCAACAATCAAACTGAGCCCCTGAACCCGAGCGTCTGCCGCTGTTTTTGGGAGGCTGCACCCACCATGGAAGCCAAAGCCTTTGAAGCCCACACGTAAGGGTAACAACTGTGCCTTTTTTTATCTTCTCCAGGTCTCTGGCAAGTGTCAGACAAGAAGGAACCAAAACTCCTCGGGGCCCTGAGAAAGAGACAAGCAGAAGATCCAGACGTCGGGAGAGTTTCTGCGAGTGCCTGTTGGTGAGTCTCGTTCGGTGCCATCCTTCAGTCAGCTCCAGAGGCGCTCCCGGAGCACATTCGAGCCGTGCCACGTCCGCACCCAGCCAGGTGTGGGCGTTTGCCCCTCACCAGCCCCGGCAGTTGAGAGCCGCAGGTGCCCCTCTGGTGGCAGAGGAGGCATCAGACCTGGCACGGTCTGAGACTCCTGGTCTGGGAAAAGAGAAACAAGAGAAGGAAGGATGAGAACCTAATGAACCTGGGAGGCAAAGAGATTAATAACCTACAGGATAGCAAAGAAGTAAGGACTCTGTAACTTGGGACCAAGGAGCACAGAACCAATGCTTTTCTCTGGGTAATTTTGACTGCACCAGTCTGTGAAAAAGCCAGTAAAAATCCTGCGTGATGGAATGACTTTCTCTGTACGAGCCAGGGAACGTAATGATAAAATGATTCCCGTTGCACATCCTGGCTAGAAAGAAATCACGCCTTGATTCTGTAAGCCCCAAAAAATTGTTGTTTCAATTCCCGAGTTTTTGCTTTTCCTGCAGTTTCTGTGGCACGAGCCAGAGATCACGTGCATTGACTCGAACGGTGCGGTGTAAATTTTCTTTCAGAATCTCTGTAAAAAAAATGAAATGCAGTCCCATGAAACTGGGTTAGGCCAGGCTTAGACACCAGGCCACAGCTCACGGGCCAGTGATAATGTCCAGGTTTTAAGGTAAGAGTTTAGGGCCAGAGGACAAGGCAAAGCTATAGCCTAAGGGACTGATGTTCTGCAGGGTGCTGGAAGAGACACTTTCCAGAGCCACACTTAAAGCCAATTTGCCTTCCAAGGTAGTTCAGCCACTGGATTTCCTCTTCCCACTCGGATGGCAAGGCTCGGCATACCCACAGTGGAGAGGAAACTGAGTTTAGCCTGGTGGGATCTCCTCTTCAGCAGAGAACAGAGCGTGCTCAGGGCAGCCACGCTCACCTTCCTGACGGTGTACCAGGGACCCAAAAAGCTACAAAGCAAAAAGACTCCTTCAAGTGACTCACTTTCCATCATAACTGAGGAGTAAGTAAAGAGCTTTCCAAAGGAGGTGAGTACACATGGTACCAGAAAGGGAGTGTCTGAGGTAAAAAGAGGACATACATTCCTGGGGGTAGAATATATAAACAGTATGCTGAAATAAAGAATTGATAGGGGGAAAGAGAGAAATAGTAAGTAAAACCAGATCAGCTCTTTATGTAAATCATAAAAATCTGCGGGTTTGACTGGTATTCTGTGTCTTTGAATTCAAATTTTGTGGTAGGAAAATTGACGATGAGAACTTTGGAACAGCAACAAAACCTTTAAAGGACGGCCCAGCGCTCGTCCAAAACCTATCGGACCTGCGCGTAAAGCTTTCTTCCTACGGTATCGTACCCACATTGCATAATCTCATATTCAAATATGAAATGAAATAGGAGCTAAGTCATTTTAAACCCTCCCACTGACACACCGGTGATTGCGGAAGCCCAACAAGCTACAAAATGCCAACTCTACTGCTTTAATACCACATTAAAAGAAAGGTGTAATTATAATGTACTTTGCCACTATTACCTCCTCATGTTCCATGCGCTCATGTTGTCAGTGATAACACTTAATCAAATGGAAAAAAAAGATAGTCTATAAGATAAACCTCTGAGCATCTTCCTTAAGGAAGGCTAAACACTGTACCAGCTCTTAATGGAAACTCTTTTGCTCAGAGAATTGTAAAACTATTTGCTAAAAAAGAAAAAAATTAATGGATTTTAGCTAAAGAAAAGAGTAGATTTTTTTAAGCCTACAACTCCATCTTGGAGGAAACCTCCACCCTCTGTGCTGCCTGTACTGTTACCGCCCCAGTCATCCTCACCAAATTAGAACTTTAACTTTTACAAGTACATGGATGCTCAATAACGTGTCACTGCTTTATTGCATGCCTGCTCTGAGTCTTTTATTTATACTTGAGAGGACTTTTCTCTGCACTCATACTCAGCTGTCACTCAGAGTGTACCCCAGGGGCTGCAGGGGAGCAGGACACGCACCCTGGAGCACAGTACAAAGCTGGGGATGCTCTGAGCGGGACACAGGTTAGCCGTGACCCCCCAGCACACAGTGACAGGTGTCCTTAGCCCACCCCAGGGGTGCCAGGAGCTGGGTTCCCTGGAAATGACACCTAGGACAAGTATTCAGCCGCTGTCTGATCTGGAAGGCTGGAAGGGACTGACACTGACCCTGTGGGACTGCACAGCTGTGAGCACATCACCCACCAAAGACAAATAGAGGAGTTCCTGACAGGTACCACCCCCCAGGCAGCCCACAGCGCTCCAGGGACCAGCACTTGTCCTGGGACACCTGGACAAAGCACCTGCACAGCACAGGCCAGGTCACCTGCACAAACCAGGTGTGTGTTTTCCAGCTGGAGCAGGGAGAGGCTTGCTTTTTATTTCTGACTTTTTAGTTTTCAGAGGATGAGGGTTTCTCGAGTTCCTAATGTTTACCGTTTTGTTCCACAGCAACACCTTGGTGATGCATTCCAGGTAACAATCGGTGCCTGTCTGGGAAAGCCTTGGTTGGTAGGGCCAGGTAGCGCTACCCAAGATGTACGTCAGCTTTATGCTGAGAAGTGGGAAATTCAGAAGAATACAGCCAGGTTCTTTTTGCTGATGACACCCGTATAGATGTGTCTTGTGTTCCCTTGTTCTGTGTGCTCTCCCTCCCACTTCCTTTCACTCTGTCTTGTTCTTCTTTTTCTTGTAAGGAACGAATCCTCAATATTTATTTAATAAATGTTGCTCAATCCCTCTCCCTGTTCTGTCCTGCTTTTTGTCTCCCTCCCTCACTCCCCACATCTTTGTCTTTCCTTTTTCATTCCTCTTTTCCCTTTGTCCCTCACTGTGACTCTTTCTTTGTCCCTCTCGTCATCCTTTTGCCCGTACCCGTCCGCACCTGTCGCCCAGTCCTTTGCACTTATTGTACCCTTCTCTCCATAAGCCTCCCCCCTTTCAGCCACACCTCTCCGTCTCCATCCCTGCGCTGTGCCTTGCCCGTCTTCCCCCCACCAGCACCTGCCGTGGTCGTTTCCTCTCCGGTTCCTCGTTTCCCTCTTTGTCGCCATATGCATCTGTCCTTGCCATGTGTCTGGCACTCTGTCTTTTTCTCTGTCTTTTTCCATGCCTCATTCCCATTCCTTTTTTTATTCTCTGTGGCTCTGTGGTGCTCCTTGTGCCACTTTCCCACAGGAAATCTGGGATCCTGGTGTCTCATTTGCTATTTCTGTTCTTTTTAAATCCCTCTGTGCTCTGCTGGCCATCTAAGGTTTTTTGTTTGGTGTTTTTGTTTTTTTTTTTTTAAAGTTTCATCCTGCACCCTGATCTTAATTCCCCCCCCCCCCCCCCCCATCTTCTCTGCTGCCAATCCTTTGTGTCTCTTGCCTGTGACTGCAGGGGTAAGGAGGGACCGCAACCCTTCTGGGGGCTGTTCCCCTTTCTTGTTGCAGCAAAGTCCCTTTTTGGGAGGATGTACACTCGGAAAGGGCTGGAATAAAGCACCGTGCTGCTGTCCAGGGCAGTTTGACTCATTCTCTGCCTTCTTTGGGGGTGAGGAAAAAAAGCTGAGGGGGAGGGGGTGGAGACTTGGGGGCTCTGATGTCATTTGGGGCACCATTTGGGACCAAGAGGAAGCCACCTGGCAGTGGAGGAGCAGGTGAGTGAGGAATGAGGAGGGGTCATGCTGGGTGCCCTCCCCCGGATGATCCCAAAGCTGCCAGAAAATTCACAGGCACGGGTGGTTGTAGAATACTAAAACCTGTTAAATTTTTGTTTTTATAGATATTGTCAAAAATAGGAGCTTGTCTCTAAATTCTTTTGGAAAGAAACCCTCTCTCTATCCACTCTATTGTACACAGGAATGTAGGAAACTCTGACCAGGGATGGGTAATAGTTTTGAAAATAATGCCTATTGGTTTTGTGTAGGAATGATCCAACCAAGTGCTTTGAAACCATCAGAACAGATGCTGAGGCTGAAGGGAATAAAACAGGCTCTCCGGCAAATTTTGTCTCCGTTCTCCACCCGCCCCCAAAGCTCACCGCAGTCCCCGGCCGACCTCGGTGGCAGTGACGCCCCCTCGTGGACAGAGAGCGGTACTGCTGCCCCCCGACTCAGAACCAGTTTTAGTTCCGCTTGTGAAATCGCAGTGCTCGTCTGACATCAGCCGTTCTAGGAAGTTAAGGGGTAGGTGGCCTTGGCATCCCTTCAGCCCTCTCGTCAACTTACTCTGAAACATTCGGGTGCCAGTTATTCTAGCTCTTGAACAGAGGTACTTTTTCCTTACAGGTGGCATAGTTTGGATTCTGCTTCCTAAAATTTCTAGTGTTTCAGGTTTTACCACAGAGACCATCTGCCAGGATGTAGCTCTTTGTGAATCACGGCAGTCCCGGGTGTATATTTTGAACTCCTTCCGAATGTCAGGTTTGAAGTATTTCTTACCTCAGGAAAACAGCAGTCTTTTGCATCTACGTATCAGGTGTTGAACTTTTGCATTTCTTGAATTGTGCACGTCACAGAATTCCTCCCGGATGACAGCTGCCAGCAACTATGGCTCTGCTCGGTCACGGAGTTCAGGGGCTGTCTCCAAAGCCACCTACAGACACCGGAATGGAAATCTTTATTTACTGTGTAAAAGAATCACTCTGATGCATCAGCCAGGGTCTAAAATCTACCTTTCAAAAATACCAACATTACATGAGTTCTTTCAGATTAAAGCTTCTGTGGAGTCAGGTCTGCCCAGCCCTCGAGCGTCACGCACTTCCCACGAACCGGTCTCGCCAGGACGGCTCGCTGACTTTTCCATCATGGGGAAAGAAGCTCCCATTTGGAGTCAGAAGCCTCGTGTGTCCTGTGGGGTTCCCCTCCTAAAACTGCAAATTTTGCAGGATTTCTTATAGTAGAAGTTTCCTGGGAGCTATGTCTCTGGCTGGATTTGGGCTCCTGCGACCGTCACGTGAAGCGACCTCGAGACCCCAGGGTGTGTGGATTTCCTTACCATTGAAAGGACTTATCGTTCGCATCCGGGAGCCACGGTGTGAAAGTGGGTGTCACCTCTTAAATTTGCAAATATCACAAGAGTTTTTCTAAATGAATGGTGCTGAGAACACAAGCTCCAGCCTGCTTTGGCCTTAGAGTTGCCTCCTCTAAATGGCTCTTTAGACACTAGGTTGGAAAGTTCCTAAATATGCCAAATAGCCCTTGTTTACAGCCAGGAGCCCAGATCTGACCTTGGGATTACACGTCTTAAAGTTCAGATCATCAGAGGATTTCTCCCAGGTGAAGCCTGCTAGGGACAGCTTTCTCGCTGGCCTTAGGTATTCGGAAGGCTACTTCAAACCCCATAAAGATCCAATCAGAAATCTTTCCTACCTGTGGAATCCAGCCACTTTTTACTCAGGTGCTATTGTAGAAAACCAGGAATGCGCTTATCAAAATTGCAAACGTCAGACAATTTTTACCGGACCGGGACTGGCAGATGGTACACCGCCGTTGTTGAGACAGCCACAACACCCCGAGTGCTTCTTTAAAACCTCAGAAGGCTTCAGGCATCAGCACCTTGTTATCTAGAAGTCTTTCATATCTCTTCTATGTAGCCTCCCATGAGCAGATCCACACAGCTCTGGCTCTTTCTCTTTCTTCTCTCGTCCTTCTGCAGTTCCAGCTCGCTCCTTCCCGTCCCTAGCACGGCCACCTAACCCCGTCCGTCCCTCACGTGCCCTCCAGTCCCCTCCTCCTCGTGGCACGGCCGGCAGACTCCAACTGTCCGTCTACCAGGTAAGTCACTCTTTTATTGCACCCATAGCTGTGAGGGCAAGGCTGGTCTCACTCTTGACTAATTAACATAGCTGCAATATATCAGAGGCAAGACTGCCTTTACCCTGTCTCTATCTGTATCCCCACAGTACACCTCCGGGTGGCCTCAGATTCTCATTTCCTCTCTATCCCTGAGCCCCCGAGGGGCTCACAACATCAATTTATCAGGAGAGTCCACGAGGCACATTATGTTACAACTCGTGCGCCTGGCAGGGGAGTAATTTTCTGTTCAGAATCATCCCTATCCCAGCAGACCAGAACATTTGGTGCTCCATTAAGTCTTGGCAAAGTTTCAGGGACCTCATGACCTCCAGGGATACACCTGATGACATCCATAGATGTCATCAGGTCCCTCTAGCAGGCCATCAGAGGTTTCTGAGTGGTATTCCAGGGCCTAGGAGGACTTAGGAGGTCCTACAAACTTTTCAGGGGCCTCTAGAAGCCCCCAAATCCACAGTCACCTTCTTTAAATCCTGACCGGCCTGATTCAGAACACCTAAACTATTTCCACCAGCTCCTAAAAAGCTTAAGCATCCCAGACCTGGTCCTAAAACCACTGAAATTATCCCAGCAACTGCATGTCCTTCCCAAATCTTTCTAAATCACCCCTGGACCCAAGGGACAGCTGTTTTCCATGGTGTGGACACCCCAGAGCCCTCAAGCTTCAGAGGCAGACACCAGGCTGTGCAGCAAAGCCAATGACCTCCAGGACTTTTCTTTACCTCTCCCCACCCATCCAAGTTCAAGCAGTTCCAGGTGTGACTTGCAAGGATTACAAGGCACCGGGTCCCCCAGGGGTCATTTTTAAGGGGTTACCTCTGCCTGCCCGCACAAGGAACCAGTAGGTGAGAGGGACTTCTGCTCTCCAGCTAACTCTTTTCTGTCCCTAGCACACCTGCCTATCCCCTTCTGTCCCTAGTACTGTAGCTTATGTCATTTTTCCCTCGACAGACCTCCTGTCCTCTCCTCCACACAGCACGGCTAGCAGACTCCAACTGACCCCCCTCCCAGCTAACTCACTCTCTATCACACCCATAACTGGGAGGGCTAGACTGTTCCCACTCTTTGATAATTAACACAGCTGCAGTGTAGCAGAGCTAGGATTGCCTTTAGCATTACTCCTAGTTATCTTCCCACAGGAAAACTCCTCTTTTGCCAATATTTTAGGGGACTAAAGCAAAGGGGAGAAGCCTTTTATCACCCATTGTGTCAGTTTAAGGGGGGCATCTCCCCCATTTCCTCAGTTTAATGGGTTCAGTTAGAGGAAGGTGTCCCTTTTCAGCATTTTAAAACAGCATTTCAGGGCACTTTTACCCACAGCCCGGTCCCAAATGTCTCAGATGGGAGCGAGTCCGGCACATAACGCTGCCTGGGAGTCTGTTATTATTTCTTATTTTTTTCTATAATGTAGATACAACTAAGGGGACCCTAATTAAAAGTCCTAATGAGATTTATACCATTCTTATCAGCATTAATCTTCTCCCTCCTATTTAGTCACATGTGGAGTACCACTTAGTAATCACTTAGGAATAATAACACAAGTCAGCAACAAGTTATCCAATTTATCTAGCTACCTTACCAAAACACAAAGCTTTCTTTTTCACCCATTTTCTGCCCTTTTGCTCAAAGTTGTTCCAGCAAAAAAGAAAGCACTATTATTTCTCTGAAGAGTTTATCACTACATGGGGCCCTTTACTCACCTGGAATTTAAGTCAGAGGAGCCAAACAACAAGAGCCTTTCCCAAGGCTTTTATACCCGGTGGGATTTGTCTCCTCCCTTTTCTCAGGGACTTGTGGGAAAGGGAGGCGGCCCCCCAACAGGGGTATATAAACCCCAGCTTTTGCTAAGGGCTTCATTCCCTCCTGGGGATCAGCTGGGATAAGAGCTCTCTTCTCTTTTCAGTGAAGGGGCTCTTTCAGTTTGTCTCAGCTTCTTTTCAGTAGGTGCTTTTGGGCACCTGCAAGTAAGGGAGGCTTTGAAGACTCCATGAAGAAGACACCATTGAATACAGGGAGTATTTAAGTTTAGGGTTTTGGGTTGTGTGTTCAGGGGTGGTAAGGTGCTTTTGTAATTTCTGGGTTTGTTTTTTTTTTTTTTAGGAGGAGTGCAGCTCCTGAAATTCCAGGTTGTGTCAAGTATGATACTTCAGATTCTTTCAGCAGATTCATTGCCACAAAAGGGTTTGTGTCAAAGGTGATGTTTGTGATCAAGGTTTCTAATAGGTAAGTCAAGGATTGTGAGCTGGGTACCTGGTTAGGAATTACAGTTCGGGGATTTTGAAGACCACAAAGTGAGAAAGGGTGTTCACTTGAGGGCCTCCCCCAAGGCTTTTTCACAAGAAACAGCAGGTTTGTTGATGTGTCTTACAGCACATCCACCATGTTCAGAGAAGTGCTGTGCAATTTTGCCCTTCACTAACCTGGGTATCAAACATTCTAACAGCCCTCGCCTTCAAAGTGGGGTGAAACCACAGACGCAAGGGCCCAGGCACACTTAGCAGAGGGCAAGTAGCCACCTCACTGGGGTTTGGCCCACGTGCCACTAAATTTGTACATTGATCTTCGCTTTCTTTTTTGTAGCTGGTTGAGGCTAACCGGCAAGCGCGGGGTCTTCTGAGGCAGACTCATTTCAGGTCCAAAGTGGGTTCACCTCAAAGATAAGTCAGGGGCCACAGCCTGGAGATATAATGATAGGACCACATTGTGGTGTAAGTCTAACGATTTATTGTCATTTGTGTGTCTTAGATGGTCCAATCCTATTACACTGAGACCCCCCTCATCAACCGCCCAACAGACCCAGTTGGCTTCTCTCATGACCCCTCTGAAAGCGTTCAGGGACTGTCTGAAGAAGCCTTATTCTTTCCCTTTTGAAGGTGTCATTTGGGTAGACTTTGGTAACAGCCAAGGCATTGGGGTGAGTCGGGGAGGTAGGGAGGAGGAGCGAGGGTCCTCTCAAGTTTCAGCAATGCCACATTACCTTGTCTGCTCTTAAACCCAGGTATACCTTGTGACCTTGGTGTCAGCCTCTGAACTCAGCTGAAGTGTGTGGCCTGAGGACCTGGCTGTTCTTAGGAGATGGTGAGTGGCGGAATTGTTGGGTTTTGGGCAATGTGCTGCTAAGAGCACGCACTGATATTTGGTTTTATTTATTGTAGCTGACTAAGGGAGAGCAGCCTGGTGATAGCAGGAATTTCCCAGAGGGAGAAGCAGCCTTCTTTTGCACCGGATGGGAGTTTGCATCTCCAGCTGTCTCAGAGATAAGTAGTGGGCTAATGAGCCACAGAGGGGATAGGAGCAGGGTGCTGGGTTGGCTTCTGGCCGAGAGGGGTTTTTGAGTGGGCTTTGGAGACGGGGCTGTCCAAGAAGTGGCCCCTTTAGGCTGCATAAAGGGAAAGTCTCACTTTTGATGTCAATGCTGAGGTGTGCAGGGCAGAGCAGTCCGGGTGGTTGTCATGTCACTTGTTTGTTGTGCACTCAGTGTTTCATGTCATTTCCCTTAGCCCTTCAAGGGGTGCGTCAAAAACCCTGACATCATTCTGAGCATCTTCGGTCCCTCCTTTTCTTGACCAAGTGCCGATACCATTGAACAGTTTACTTGAGAGCTCAGGTGGGCATGGGGATTGTATGTCTCTTCAGAAGCATCCAGACCGATGCCTTTCCAGGTCTTGTTCTGAGCTGTATCGACAGCCGTGCACCGAAACGATCCATTCTGGTGGATTTGGTCTTGCAAGACTGCAAAGTGAGGTAGAAGATTCCAACTGGAGTGTTCTCAGGCGTCCATCTTTGCGATTTTTGGGACAAGTCATCCCGTTGGCTTCATCTTCTTCCTGCAGGGCATTCTGAGCCTGGTCAGCTTGCCATCGTTCTTACCTCGGTCATCTCATTCTGAGCTCTCATGGTCATTCTTCTGGCTCAGAGTTTTTTGTCCCTGTTGTGTCTCCTTGTTTGTTGTCTCTTGTGTCACAGGTGTTGCTGGTATTTGGCCCTGAGCTGCTCTGCCCTGCTGCACAGCTGGGTGTAGGGGTAATAGAACAAGGCCTGGGGACTTGAAATTTGAGTTGTAGGGTCCATTGGATTCTAGGTGGTATCTGTAGATTGACAGAAGATGCCTGGAGCTGTCAAGTTATCCTGCAGCACTTTGAGTTTCGTCCTAACTTTCTTTCAGGTGCAGATGGCTTAAATCAGGTGAATTGAAAACAGATCACTCTGTATTGGTGGAGTCCATAGCTCTGAGAGGGTGAGTCTTAGTTGGTGTTTGCAGGGGAGGAGTAAATGGTGGCTATGTTACAGCACTGGTCTTTGTTTTTGTTTTTAGGAGGTAAAGCAGGATGTTGCCAGTCAATCTGAGGAGGGCAAGGTGAGCGGTGACCAGTGGATGGGAGCAGTTGTTATTGTGGTGGTGTCAATTTCTGGTGCCACTCTAAGCCTCTATTATTGTGTGTTTTAGACAGTCCACTCTCATTGTGCTGAGCTCCCCCCACCAACGAGATGATGGGCCTGGGTTTGAGCCCTCTGGAAGCATTACAGGATGCTGTGCTGAAGCCTTGATCTTCTCCATTTGAAGGTGCATTTCCAGGTAGGCTTTGAGAACAGCTGAGGAGTTGGGGAGGTAGGGAGGAGGAACAAGGACCCTCTCAAGTTTCAGCAATGCCGCATTACCTTGTCTGTTCTTAAACCCAGGTATACCTTGTGACCTTGGTGTTGGCCTCTGAATTTGACTGATGTGTATGGCCTGAGGACCTCAGCCTTCTTAAGAGATGGTGAGTGGTGGAATTGTTGGGTTTTGGGCAATGTGCTGCTAAGAGCACGCACTGATGTTTGGTTTTATTTATTGTAGCTGACTAAGGGAGAGCAGCCTGGTGATAGCAGGAATTTCCCAGAGGGAGAAGCAGCCTTCTTTTGCACCGGATGGGAGTTTGCATCTCCAGCTGTCTCAGAGATAAGTAGTGGGCTAATGAGCCACAGAGGGGATGGAAGCAGGGTGCTGGGTTGGCTTCTGGCCGAGAGGGGTTTTTGAGTGGGCTTTGGAGATGCAACTTTCCAAGATGTTGCCCCTTTGGGTGCATAAAGGGAAAAGTCTCACTTTTGATGTCAATGCTGAGGTGTGCAGGGCAGAGCAGTCCCGGTGGTTGTCGTGTCACTTATTTGTTGTGCAGTCAGTGTTTCATGTCATTTCCCTTAGCCCTTCAAGGGGTGCGTCAAAAACCCTGACATCATTCTGAGCATCTCCGGTCCCTCCTTTCCTCGGCCAGGTGCTGATGCCATTGAACAGTTTACTTGAGAGCTCAGGTGGGCATGGGAATTGTATGTCTCTTCAGAAGCATCCAGACCGATGCCTTTCCAGGTCTTGTTCTGAGCTGTATCGACAGCCGTGCACCGCAACGATCCATTCCTGCGGATTTGGTCTTGCAAGACTGCAAAGTGAGGTAGAAGATTCCAACTGGAGTGTTCTCAGGCGTCCATCTTTGCGATTTTTGGGACAAGTCATCCCGTTGGCTTCATCTTCTTCCTGCAGGGCTTTCTGAGCCTGGTCAGCTTGCCATCGTTCTTACCTCGGTCATCTCATTCTGAGCTCTCATGGTCATTCTTCTGGCTCAGAGTTTTTTGTCCCTGTTGTGTCTCCTTGTTTGTTGTCTCTTGTGTCACAGGTGTTGCTGGTATTTGGCCCTGAGCTGCTCTGCCCTGCTGCACAGCTGGGTGTAGGGGTAATAGGACAAGGCCTGGGGACTTGAAATTTGAGTTGTAGGGTCCATTGGATTCTAGGTGGTATCTGTAGGTTGACAGAAGATGCCTGGAGCTGTCAAGTTATCCTGCAGCACTTTGACTTTCATCCTAACTTTCTTTCAGGTGCAGATGGCTTAAATCAGATGAATTGAAAACAGATCACTCTGTATTGGTGGAGTCCATAGCTCTGAGAGGGTGAGTGTTATTTGGCCTTTGCAGAGGAGGTGTAAATGATGGCTATGTTACAGCACTGGTCTTTGTTTTTGTTTTTAGGAGGTAAAGCAGGATGTTGCCAGTCAATCTGAGGAGGGCAAGGTGAGCGGTGACCAGTGGATGGGAGCAGTTGTTATTGCTGTGGTGTCAATTTCTGGTGCCACTCTAAGCCTCTATTATTGTGTGTTTTAGACAGTCCACTCTCATTGTGCTGAACTCCCCCCACCAATGAGAGGATGGACCTGGGTGTGAGCCCTCTGGAAGCATTACAGGACTCTGTGATGAAGCCTTGATCTTCTCCATTTGAAGGTGCTTTTCCAGATAGGCTTTGCTAACAGCTGAGGAGTTGGGGAGATAGGGAGGAGGAGCGAGGGTCCTCTCAAGTTTCAGCAATGCCGCATTACCTTGTCTGCTTTTAAACCCAGGTATATCCTGTGACCTTGGTGTTGGCCTCTGAACCTGGCTGAAGCGTGTGGCCTGAGGTACCTGAACCCTGGCTGTTCTTAGGAGATGGTGAGTAGCAGAATTGTTGGGTTTTGAGAAAGAAATTGTTGGGTTTTGCTGATAAGATCATGCCCTGATGTTTGGATTTGTTTGATTGACAGAAGATTGCTGGAGTTGTCAAGTTATCTTGCAGCTGACTAAGTAAGAGCAGCCTGGTGATAGCAGGAATTTCCCAGAGGGAGAAGCAGCCTTCCTTTGTGGTGGATGGGACTTTGCATCTCCAGCTGTCTGACAGATAAGTAGAGCGCTAATGAGCCACAGAGGGGATGGGAGCAGGGTGCTGGTTTGGCTTCTGGCCGAGAGGGGTTTTTGAGTCAGCTTTGGACATGGGGCTGTCCAAGAAGTGGCCCCTTAGGCTGCATAAAGGGAAAGTCTCACTTTTGATGTCAATGCTGAGGTGTGCAGGGCAGAGCAGTCCGGGTGGTTGTTGTGTCACTTGTTTGTTGTGCACTCTGTGTTTCATGTCATTTCCCTTAGCCCTTCAAGGGGTGCGTCAAAAACCCTGACATCATTCTGAGCATCTCTGGTTCCTCCTTTCATTGGCCAAGTGCCGATACCATTGAACAGTTTACTTGAGAGCTCAGGTGGGCATGGGAATTGTATCTCTCTTCAGAAGCATCCAGACTGATGCCTTTCCAGGTGTTGTTCTGAGCTGTATCAACAGCCGTGCACCGCAACGATCCATTCCGGCAGATTAGGTCCTGCAAGACTGCAGAGCTTGGTAGAGGATTTTGACCAGAGCACTGTCAGGCATCCATCTTTCCAGTCCTTTGAATAAGTCATCCTGTTGGCTTCATCTTCTTCCTACCGGGCTCTCTGAGCCTGGTCAGCTTGCCATCATTCTTACCTCAGTCATCTCATTCTGAGCTCTCATGGTCATTCTTCTGGCTCAGAGATTTTTGTCCCTGTTGTGTCTCCTTGTTTGTTGTCTCTTGTGTCACAGGTGTTGCTGGTATTTGGCCCTGAGCTGCTCTGCCCTGCTGCACAGCTGGGTGTAGGGGTAATAGAACAAGGCCTGGGGACTTGAAATTTGAGTTGTAGGGTCCATTGGATTATCGGTGGTATCTGTAGGTTGACAGAAGATGCCTGGAGCTGTCAAGTTATCCTGCAGCACTTTGACTTTCATCCTAACTTTCTTTCAGGTGCAGATGGCTTAAATCAGATGAATTGAAAACAGATCACTCTGTATTGGTGGAGTCCATAGCTCTGAGAGGGTGAGTGTTATTTGGCCTTTGCAGAGGAGGTGTAAATGATGGCTATGTTACAGCACTGGTCTTTGTTTTTGTTTTTAGGAGGTAAAGCAGGATGTTGCCAGTCAATCTGAGGAGGGCAAGGTGAGCGGTGACCAGTGGATGGGAGCAGTTGTTATTGCTGTGGTGTCAATTTCTGGTGCCACTCTAAGCCTCTATTATTGTGTGTTTTAGACAGTCCACTCTCATTGTGCTGAGCTCCCCCCACCAACGAGAGGATGGACCTGGGTGTGAGCCCTCTGGAAGCATTACAGGACTCTGTGATGAAGCCTTGATCTTCTCCATTTGAAGGTGCTTTTCCAGATAGGCTTTGCTAACAGCTGAGGAGTTGGGGAGGTAGGGAGGAGGAGCGAGGGTCCTCTCAAGTTTCAGCAATGCCGCATTACCTTGTCTGCTTTTAAACCCAGGTATACCCTGTGACCTTGGTGTTGGCCTCCTGAACCTGGCTGAAGTGTGTGGCCTGAGGACCTGGCTGTTCTTAGGAGATGGTGAGTAGCAGAATTGTTGGGTTTTGGGCAATGTGCTGCTAAGAGCATGCAGTGATGTTTGGTTTTATTTATTGTAGCTGACTAAGGGAGAGCAGCCTGGTGATAGCAGGAATTTCCCAGAGGGAGAAGCAACCTTCTTTTGCACCCGATGGGACTTTGCACCTCCAGCTGTCTCAGAGATAAGTAGACTGCTAATGAGTTACAGAGGGGATGGAAGCGGGATGCTGGGTTGGCTTGTGGCTGAGAGGGATTTTTGAGTCAGCTTTGGACATGGGGCTGTCCAAGAAGTGGCCCCTTTGGGTGCATAAAGGGAAAGTCTCACTTTTGATGTCAATGCTGAGGTGTGCAGGGCAGAGCAGTCCCGGTGGTTGTCGTGTCACTTGTTTGTTGTGCACTCAGTGTTTCATGTCATTTCCCTTAGCCCTTCAAGGGGTGCGTCAAAAACCCTGACATCATTCTGAGCATCTCTGGTCCCTCCTTTCCTCGGCCAGGTGCCGATACCATTGAACAGTTTACTTGGGAGCTGAGGTAGGCATGGGAATTGTATGTCTCTTCAGAAGCATCCACACAGATACCATTCCAGGTGTTGTTCTGAGCTGTATCGACAGCCGTGCACCGCAACGATCCATTCCGGCAGATTAGGTCTTGCAAGACTGCAAAGTGAGGTAGAAGATTCCAACTGGAGTGTTCTCGGGCGTCCATCTTTGCGATTTTTGGGACAAGTCATCCCATTGGCTTCATCTTCTTCCTACAGGGCTCTCTGAGCCTGGTCAGCTTGCCATTAGTCTTTACATTGGTCATCTCATTCTGAGTTCTCATGGTCATTCTTCTGGCTCAGAGTTTTTTGTCCCTGTTGTGTCTCCTTGTTTGTTGTCTCTTGTGTCACAGGTGTTGCTGGTATTTGGCCCGGAGCTGCTCTGCCCTGCTGCCCAGCTGGGTTTAGGGGACTTGAAATTTGAGTTGTAGGGTCCATTGGATTCTAGGTGCTATCTGTAGGTTGACAGAAGGTGCCTGGAGCTGTCAAGTTATCCTGCAGCACTTTGACTTTTGTTCTAACTTTCTTTCAGTTGCTGATGGATCAAGTCAGATGGATTAAAAGTGGGGCACTCTGTATTGGTGGAGTCCATAGCTCTGAGAGGGTGAGTGTTATTTGGTCTTTGCAGGGGAGGAGTAAATGGTGGCTATATTTCAGCACTGCTCTTTGTCTTTATTTTTAGGAGGTCAAGCGGGATATCGCCAGTCAATGTGAGGAGGGCAAGGTGAGGCACTGCATGGGAGCAGTTGTTATTGCTGTGGTGTCAATTTCTGGTGCAATTCTAATCATCCCCTCTTGTTTTTTTTGTTTCAGGTGGTTCATGTGTGAGGTGTCCTGGTTCTGGATGCTAGTGCCCAGGTGGGTGTGAGTTTAAGTCTCTGCAGTGGCCGTGTACATGGTGCCTGTGTTACAGCATTGTTCTTTGTCTTTATTTTTAGGAGGTAACATGGGATACTGGCAGTCCAGGTGAAGCAGACAAGGTGAGTGTTGTCTGGTGGATGGAAGCAGTTGTTGCTCAGGTCTCAATTTCTGGTGCAACTCTAAGCATACACTGTTGATGATTTTTTTTTTTAGGTGGTCCACTTGCAAGGTGTTCCAGTCCTGGATCCCAGCAGCTTGGTGGGTACAAGTTTAAGATATACATGTTTCAGAGTTCTGTCAGACTGGAGCAATTGTGTTTTCACAGTAACTCAGCCTGCTTTTTGCTTTGTTTCTTTGTAGGAGCTGCTCTGGCCCTACGCATACCAGGGAAGAGAGGCAAGCAGGTGAGTTGACATTTTGGCAGGATGACTCAGGTGAGCGGTGTCTAACAGCATGCTAAATGTGTACCTTTTCCTTTTGCAGGTACCCTCCGGGCAGCCTCAGGAGTCAAATGGCGATCTGAGGTGAGCTGGGGTAGCGGTGCAGGGGAGGCTTGGGGATTATGTTTTCTGTCAGGCAATTGTCACATTTTCTGTTTTGTTGTCTTAGGTACCATGAGGTGCGGAGCCCAAGACTGGATCTGGCAGCACTGAAGCGGATGTGTTCTTTTCCATTGAAGATGGATTTTTGTCCGCTCGTCTTGTGAAAGATAAGTGTTTGGGCTGGTGTTTGGGTGAAGGGGAAAAAGCTTTGCAAAAGGAGGCAATTCAAAGTTAGCTTAGAGGAGAGGGCCCTAGTGGGAAGTAACGGGAGAGGGTTTCACCTCGGCCTCACCGGAGGCTTTGCCGGGCAGGGCAGTTCCGCGTCCTCGCGTGTTTTGCGCCGTCATCCATCTTCGAGTCTCAACATCCTCGTGGACGTTTTCACACGAGGAGCTTGCCTTCGGGTCCAGAGCTATCGCCACGGTCACCCGGCAGTCGTCGCTTACTTCTCTCGGCCTACCCAGCTTCTTGAGCATCGTATTAACAACTTAGGCACTAGTTCTTGTAAGGAGTTCTGTTTCATCACGTGCTATTGCCTTAAAGCTTTTTTTCCTTTGGCATCATCAGCCTGTGGCTCATCTTGTGCTAGGAGTCTTGGGTCCATAAGGTGAAGCTGCCTGGCAGTTTCAAGTTGTATCTGCTGTGTTGTCTGTGTCTGCATTGTGTTGTTTGTCCCTCGTCTTCTGTGTGATAGGCCTTTGTTACATCCAGACGCTTTATCCGCATCCTTCCGGCCCACGTCGGCCGTACTCTCCTCACATACTTTCCCGGATCATCCTTATTCTGGCCTTGTTACATTTTGACTTTTTGAGGCCGGCACATGGACACTCGAGCGTTCTCATCCATTTTCATTCTCAGCTTTGGTAGTGCTGCCTTTTCAGATGCCATTCTCTTGGACTTTTATCGGGAGAGTATTAGATTCCCCTCACGTGCCTGCAGTATCTTCCAGAGTCATATGAAGTCAGCACTTGTATTCTACCTCTCTCGGCTCACGTCGTATGTGCCAACGTTGAATGTGCCAATATTGTGTCTCTCAGTGTTGGCTTATATTGTATGCGCCTACATTGTATCTGAGTCTATTGTATCTCAGTATGTTGGTTTATATTGTATGTGCCTACATTGTATCTGAATATGTTGTATGTGACTATGCTGGTTTATGTTGTATTGTACTGTATGTGACTATGCTGTATCATACTATGTTGGCTTATACTGTGTCCTATTGTATGTGACTATGCTGTATTGTATTGTATGTGACTATGCTGCCTTATGGTGTATCCTATTGTATGTGACTGTATTGTATCATACTATGCTGGCTTATGCTGTATCCTGTTGTATGTGACTATGCTGCCTTATGCTTTATCCTATTGTATGTGACTATATTGTATCATACTATGCTGGCTTATGCTGTATCCTATTGTATGTGACTATGCTGGCTTATGCTGTATCCTATTGTATGTGACTATATTGTATCATACTATGCTGGCTTATGCTGTATGCTATTGTATGTGACTATGCTGTATCCTATTGTATGTGACTATGTTGTATCAGGCTATCTTATGCCACTTATGTATGAGCTGCCCTGCCCTGGCACATAGTCTTAGTGAGGTAGAACAGTTGTAAAACTTCACAGTTCACCTCTTTTCTGTGGAGTTTTGGGCATAGGAGATATGGGCCTGGAGTGGGGGTAACTTGCTGTCAGATAAGCCCTTGTTGACCCCCTCTTGTTGTCTTCCAGGTCCCTGAGGACGATTAGCATCTCTGTGGTTGCTGATGCTACAAGTTTCCTGGAATCTACCATGTGTGCTGAAGAGTGACTGTGTGTGTATGAGAGTTGTCTGTGTCTGCTTGTGTTTGCCTCTGTGTGTGTGTGTGTGTGTGCTGACTGGTTTGACTGGTTCTAACCTTGTGTGCGTGACTTTTGCCTTTCAGGTTTTTCAACACATTTTAAATTTAGAATAAAAAATCCCCAGCTGGGGGGGTTTTTTTTAATTTTCCCCCCCGGCTGGGTTTTTTTTTCCTCGGTCCCGGCCGGTCTGCGAGGCGATGTTCATCGCCAAAGTTTGGGTGCCGACGGCCTAGGGACCGGGGTTTTCGTCAGGCAGGCCGGTTTGTGTCGAGGCTCCCGGGAACCACGTTCCCGAGGAGTGCTGCGAGTGTGTGTTGATGACTGGGGGTTGTTGGGAGGTGCTTTGAGGTGAGAGCGAGGGTGGGTTTGTGTATAAGATGAAGGAGGTGCATGTGTTGACTGGTTCTAACCTTGTGTGCATGACTTTTGCCTTTCAGGTTTTTCAACACATTTTAAATTTAGAATAAAAAATCCCCAGCTGGGGGGGTTTTTTTTAATTTTCCCCCCCGGCTGGGTTTTTTTTTCCTCGGTCCCGGCCGGTCTGCGAGGCGATGTTCATCGCCAAAGTTTGGGTGCTGACGGCCTAGGGACCGGGGTTTTCGTCAGGCAGGCCGGTTTGTGTCGAGGCTCCCGGGAACCACGTTCCCGAGGAGTGCTGCGAGTGTGTGTCGGTGGTTGGGGGTTGTTGGGAGGTGCTTTGAGGTGAGAGCGAGAGTGGGTTTGTGTGCAAGCTGAAGGAGGTGTGTGTGGTGGATGACTGTTCTATTTTACATGTGCTGCTTTTGTGTTGCATTTCCTGTACCAATAAAATGAGATATAATTAATGTTTCAGAAGTAGAAAAACTGTTCTATTGTCTCAATATGTATTTGGCTTGCGGTTCCCCGTATTGTTCCGTATTTGCATTTGCTGCCGTGTTTCCATGTATCGTTCTGTACGAAGCTGTACTTTTATCAGCGTGTCTACGGGTTGTATCTGTACTTGCATTTGTATGTGTTGTTTCCGTGTGTTTTGCTGATGTGTAAATAAAAATGTTCATTCAATAAAAGTTGAATCCACCCTAATAAAGATTCCCCCCTGCCCCCTCTGCCCCCCTTTGGCTCCTGTCTTTATTTGGTGTCATTGAGTCATTTTCTCTCACTCTATTTCTTGCTTTCCCTCACTCTCTTTCCCTAATTCCAGGTAAGTCTATTTATTTTCCTCTCTATATCTTCATGCTATTTCCTTTTCTCTCTCACTCTGCTTCTTTCTCTCTTAACTCTTTGCTTTCCTCTCTTGTTCTATTTCTAGCTGTTTCTCTTTCCCTGTGTTTCACTGTAACTGTTTTTCGGTCTAAGTCTGTTTCTCTTTCTTTCTCAGTCTCTCAGTCTGTTTCTCTGTTTCTGTCTCACGCTCACTCTGTCTCAGTTTCACTCTAATGCTGTTTCTCTTTTATTTTCACTCTAACAACTGTTTCTCTCGAAGTCTCACTCTCTTTCGCTCTGTCTCACTCTCTTTCGCTCTGTCTCACTCTCTTTCGCTCTGTCTCACTCTCTTTCGCTCTACGTCTGTCTTTTGCTTTGTTTCTCTCTCTCTTTGTCTCACTTTGTTTTTCTCTGTTTCTCTCTCTCTCTCTTTGTTTTTCTCTGTTTCTCTCTCTCTCTCACTTTGTTTTTCTCTGTTTCTCTCTCTCACTTTGTTTTTCTCTGTTTCTCTCTCTCTCTCACTTTGTTTTTCTCTGTTTCTCTCTCTCTCTCACTTTGTTTTTCTCTGTTTCTCTCTCTCTCACTTTGTTTTTCTCTGTTTCTCTCTCTCTCACTTTGTTTTTCTCTGTTTCTCTCTCTCTCACTTTGTTTTTCTCTGTTTCTCTCTCTCTCTCTTTGTTTTTCTCTGTTTCTCTCTCTCTCTCACTTTGTTTTTCTGTTTCTCTCTCTCTCACTTTGTTTTTCTCTGTTTCTCTCTCTCACTTTGTTTTTCTCTGTTTCTCTCTCTCTCTCACTTTGTTTTTCTGTTTCTCTCTCTCTCTCACTTTGTTTTTCTCTGTTTCTCTCTCTCTCACTTTGTTTTTCTCTGTTTCTCTCTCTCTCTCTCTTTGTTTTTCTCTGTTTCTCTCTCTCTCTCTTTGTTTTTCTCTGTTTCTCTCTCTCTCTCTCTTTGTTTTTCTCTGTTTCTCTCTCTCTCACTTTGTTTTTCTCTGTTTCTCTCTCTCTCTCACTTTGTTTTTCTCTGTTTCTCTCTCTCTCACTTTGTTTTTCTCTGTTTCTCTCTCTCTCTCTTTGTTTTTCTCTGTTTCTCTCTCTCTCTCTCTTTGTTTTTCTCTGTTTCTCTCTCTCTTACTTTGTTTTTCTCTGTTTCTCTCTCTCTCTTTGTTTTTCTCTGTTTCTCTTTCTCTCTCTTTTTTTTTCTCTGTTTCTCTCTCTCTCTCTGTTTTTCTCTTTCTTTCTCTTCCTCTCTCTGTTTTTCTCTTTCTTTCTCTTCCTTTGTAATTTAAAGTTAGAAATAAAGTTTAACTTTATTTCTAACTCTGGTGCAGTGGTAGGAATTTTCATGCGGCCAGGGAATAAATATTAAAAAAAAACTTTAAATAAATAAAAATATTTACTCCCTGGCCGCATGAAAATTCCTACCACTGCACCAGAGTTATTATTTTTATTCTTTTTTATTTATATATACCCCCTATATAGGGGGTATGCCCACCCTATACTCCCCCTATATACAGGGTATACATGCTATATAGCCCCCTATACACACAGTATGCCCCCCACCCCCCTAATTACTCCACCAGGTGGGAGTACGTAACAATAGATAATTAGCTAATCACCACACCCCCCAGCCCCTCCCACCTGGAGTACTGATGACCCAATTAGCCAACTGCATAATTAATTACCCCAATTACATAAATGACCTAATTACTTACCCACACATATGCAAATTACTCAATTAATTATGCAGCTAATCTAATTAATTATTCAATTAGGGTTTAATTATAATCTATAATTTTAGTAATTATACTAATTATTTATGCCAATTATTAATTATATATATTACTAATTATTATACTATTAATTATTATATAATATATAAAAATATATATAAATATATATTTATACAAATATATATACATATTTATATAAATTTAAATATATTAAATATATTTATAACCTAATTTAATATATATTAAATATATTTATTTATAATATAAATATATCAAATATATTCATAATATAATATATATTATAAATTAAAAATATATTTATAAATATAATTATTATATAAATAAATATATTTATAATAAATATATATAAATACAAATAAATATATATAAAATATATAGTATAAAAAATGAAATTAATTATTATCATACTAATTAATTATGCTAGGGTAGCGGGTTAGGGTAGCGGGTTAGGGTTAGGGTAGCGGGTTAGGGTTAGGGTAGCGGGTTAGGGTTAGGGTAGCGGGTTAGGGTAGCGGGTTAGGGTTAGGGTAGCGGGTTAGGGTTAGGGTAGCGGGTTAGGGTTAGGGTAGCGGGTTAGGGTTAGGGTAGCGGGTTAGGGTAGCGGGTTAGGGTTAGGGTAGCGGGTTAGGGTAGCGGGTTAGGGTAGCGGGTTAGGGTAGCGGGTTAGGGTAGCGGGTTAGGGTTAGGGTAGCGGGTTAGGGTAGCGGGTTAGGGTAGCGGGTTAGGGTAGCGGGTTAGGGTAGCGGGTTAGGGTAGCGGGTTAGGGTTAGGGTTAGGGTTAGGGTTAGGGTTAGGGTTAGGGTTAGGGTAGCGGGTTAGGGTAGCGGGTTAGGGTTAGGGTTAGGGTAGCGGGGTTAGGGTTAGGGTTAGGGTAGCGGGGTTAGGGTTAGGGTTAGGGTAGCGGGGTTAGGGTTAGGGTTAGGGTTAGGGTTAGGGTTAGGGTTAGGGTTAGGGTTAGGGTTAGGGTTAGGGTTAGGGTTAGGGTTAGGGTTAGGGTTAGGGTTAGGGTTAGGGTTAGGGTTAGGGTTAGGGTTAGGGTTAGGGTTAGGGTTAGGGTTAGGGTTAGGGTTAGGGTTAGGGTTAGGGTTAGGGTTAGGGTTAGGGTTAGGGTTAGGGTTAGGGTTTAGGGTTAGGGTTAGGGGTTAGGGTTAGGGTTAGGGTTAGGGTTAGGGTTAGGGTTAGGGTTAGGGTTAGGGTTAGGGTTAGGGTTAGGGTTAGGGTTAGGGTTAGGGTTAGGGTTAGGGTTAGGGTTAGGGTTAGGGGTTAGGGTTAGGGTTAGGGTTAGGGTTAGGGTTAGGGTTAGGGTTAGGGTTAGGGTTAGGGTTAGGGTTAGGGTTAGGGTTAGGGTTAGGGTTAGGGTTAGGGGTTAGGGTTAGGGTTAGGGTTAGGGTTAGGGTTAGGGTTAGGGGTTAGGGTTAGGGTTTAGGGTTAGGGTTAGGGTTAGGGTTAGGGTTAGGGTTAGGGTTAGGGTTAGGGTTAGGGTTAGGGTTAGGGTTAGGGTTAGGGTTAGGGTTAGGGTTAGGGTTAGGGTTAGGGTTAGGGTTAGGGTTAGGGTTAGGGTTAGGGTTAGGGTTAGGGTTAGGGTTAGGGTTAGGGGTTAGGGTTAGGGTTAGGGTTAGGGTTAGGGTTAGGGTTAGGGTTAGGGTTAGGGTTAGGGTTAGGGTTAGGGTTAGGGTTAGGGTTAGGGTTAGGGTTAGGTTAGGGTTAGGGTTAGGGTTAGGGTTAGGGTTAGGGTTAGGGTTAGGGTTAGGGTTAGGGTTAGGGTTAGGGTTAGGGTTAGGGTTAGGGTTAGGGTTAGGGTTAGGGTTAGGGTTAGGGGTTAGGGTTAGGGTTAGGGTT